>NC_056543.1:1506342-1806342 GCF_910596095.1 Thunnus maccoyii
GACGTTCACAAGGAGGAGTCTGAGGTTACCTAGTCGTCTGGCGAGGCCGAAGTCGATGAGTTTGATCTTGCTGCCGGTCTTGTTGACACACATGATGTTTTCGGGTTTGAGGTCGAGGTGGACGATGCCCTGCTTGTGGATGAAGCTGACGCCGTCGATGATCTGCAGCATGTATTTGATCACCTCCCGCTCCGTCAGCTCAAAGTCCTCGTCGATGATCCGCTCGAACAGCTCGCCGCCTGAGATCCTGGAGGAACAAAAACAGTCCACAACGTTCAGGTTATGAAGCGCTGCGATGAAGCCGCCGTACACACCTCAAAAACAAAACTATCAGACTATCCTCCCGCTTCTTATGTCTTTAATATGTTAAAGTCAGAGTTAAAAATAACGTCTGTTAATTTCAGGTGCCACTTTCTGATAAAGCATCCTTTATATATGGTTTAATTAATGGTTAATAAATCATTTATAAGCCATTAATAAGCATCATTTTTGGGTTGCCAGGTTGTGAAAAATCCCTCCTCTCTATCCCACCATCTCTGCTGGGACTTTATACTGTAAAGCTGCTTGTTTTGTTGTGTTGTTCTTCTCTTCTGGATGAATCACAGAGAAATTTAGCAGCTTAGCTTAACTTAGCTGCGGGTGTAATGTGGCTCCGGTCCGCTGGTCACTTCCTCTTCCAGACTCTGTCGTGTCTGATTCAACAGTGCAATGTTCAGTCTTGTATTTAAAGTATTTAGTACTATGATATTTTAGCGTCTGTTTTCCCTCTCGCTGGTGTGACGCGGTAGACAGGACTGTTTTGGAAAACCCACATTTTACCGTCCTTGAAGGCACCACAACAGAAAATGAGGAAACGTAGTTTGTAGTCTGAGGCGGATCTCCAGATGAGCATATATTACCCACATTATAATGATACAATGCTGGTTGAAAATCAGCAACGTTTCCCTTTAATGCTTATAAACCCTTTATAAAGGAAACTTTACCAGACAGAGCTTTTAGGGACCAGACTGTCTTTAGCTTTGCTTCTGGAGAGGTACAACACCGTCTGGTTTGGGTTCACAGTCTTTAGGGAAAGGACCAGCTGAACAATACAAGACGACTGTATTTCTGTTTTGTGTTTTATGTTTGGACATTTGTATACTTGTTACTAGGGATGCACGATATTATCGGCACATCATCGGTATCGGCCGATAAAAGCTCTAAAATGAAATATCGGCATCGGCCATTTCTTCTAATTATGAGAAGCCAATTTGTTGTCATCTCCTCCGCCACCAGACTGCTTCCCTCGACGGACTGTTTCACCCTGACGGTCCCGGTGTTTCTCCGGTTGGATCCACATGGAGAACCGGGGCTAACGTTAGTTCATGCTGCTGCTAACGCTCTGCTAGCCTCTCAGCTAACGTTAGCCCCGGTTCTCTATGTGGATCCAACCGGAGCACCGAGCCCCGGTTTGTTATTCAGGTTAAAGCGGGAAAAGGCAGCGGGTCTGACGGGCGGCTGAGTGAAGTGCAGCCTGCGGAGGAAACACCGGGACCGTCAGGGTGAAACAGTCCACGCAGCAGCTGCTAAGTTCGGCTGCACAGATAGGAAACACTTCGGCTGACAGGATGTACCACTCTGGAAAAAAAATCTTTTTGGTTTATAACAGTGGTTGACAACCAGCGTATTAGGTGCATTAGCGCCACCTTCTGCTCCGGAGTGTGGACCAGAGATTAAATCCTGCACATTAATCCTGTCTGTCTAATAAACTCAATGAAAACTCTACTGCTGTTCCCACTTGGCAGGTTCATTAAAGTTTTAATGCTGAGCTCCTGAACTCCAGTCTTCCTCAGTTCTTCCTTCATATATTGTCTTTCTTGATCATAATTAGTACAATCTATGCTTGCATGCATAATAGTCTCCTCAGCCAGCTGGAAAATATATATGTGCATATATTGGCATCAATCGGCCACAATGAGTTAGAAATATCAGCATATCAGATATCGGCAAAAAGTCCAACATGGTGCATCCCTACTAGTTACTGATGGTGTGATGGACTGTACAGTGTCTATAACTGCAAGTAACAATGTTTAATGTTTTCTTTACGTCTGTGCTGTGACGTCTGATGAATAAAACATTATCTGAACTGAGAGGAATGATGAGCAAAACCGTCTGAACGTAAACAAACTCCCTTCCTGCTCTTCATCAGTTTAGACAGTTTTTTATCATGTTGGCTGTGTTTCCTTCATTTTTAGTTATTTGTCCAAATAGATTTTCTGAAACAAACATGATGTGTTTCTGCTCAAACATGACGACGTTATGAAATTATCACAACAGCAGCTGGAAAGTGTTTTGGTGTTTTTGGCTTTCTGGTCAGTTTTTATAGAGATGTTGAGACATTTAAATAAAAGCAAAGTGCTGACGGAGAAAAAGAAAAAAACAAATAAAATTCTTGTCAGATGAAACAATTATAGTATTTTATATGTGTGTGTGTGTGTGTGTGTGTGTGTGTGTGTGTGTGTGTGTGTGTGTGTGTGTGTGTGTTTGATGCCATCTGTCCATCTTTGCTCTTAGCTCTAAAATTAGCAGAGAGGAAATAGCTGCTCACAAATTCCTCTCATAGTTGGCCAGAAGATTATTTTCCGACGTTCTCCGAAGCAAAAACATCTCAGTCTCAGTTTCCACATCAGACTCAAAACAGATAATCAGCAGCTGGACGTTTCCAGGTCTGCAAGAAAAACCCTGAATATTCTTAAAACTGTAAAATATGTTTTGTGTTTACTTGTAGAACCAAATATTTCACAAAGACGTGCAGATTAATCTCATATTGATTATTTACAGATGATATCATCAGTTACGTTAGCGACTAAAAGTGAGAACGATTCGCTTTGTGCTATTAAAAGAAAACTAGAAGAAATCAAATATTTGTGACAAGATGAGATTCGTTTGCTTCTGAGCTCAACGTATTCAGATCAAGCTGATAAAATACCAACGAGAGCAGCTCCTGAAGAGCATCACACATGGAAGTTATAGAAAAACAGTTTGAATTTGATGGTGACGTGTAACATTTATTATATTTATGGTTTAGCTCCTCCTGCTGGATGTTTCTGGTGCAGCTTTACAGTAACACGACTTTTGTTTGTTTCTTGTTTTTTCATTGGTTAATGTGAACATGTGACCGGGGTCGTAGTTCATTTCAGGTATCTGGTTTTGGAATCCACCAGGGCTGTAGTCAACCAAAGAAAATCTTGGTCGACTGAAATCGTACATAATCTTCGGCTAATCGATTAGTCGTGGGTGAGTTGGGGGGTGGGGGGGGGGGGGGGTAACGGGACAGAGTGAACTCACATTTCTCCGTTTTGCCTTTAGGCTAACCCATTGTTGCTAACTTTGGGCTAATGAGCTAACCTCCTTCACTTTTCCAGCACTTGGGGAAACAACAGACGTGACCTTTTAGCATTTATTAACTGTTACTCTGTAGTCTGTACTGTACATTTACTGCCAGACTGACAACTTCCCGTTAACCTTTTCCTCTGCTTCGCTCACATCCACCGTCACTTTCCCGCTGCTCTTTCCCCGCTCGCTACACAAACGTACTAAGCACTTCCCCTGTTCCTAAACGGAGTTACGCTACCGATATTTAGCGTTATTTTTGGCATTAAAAAAATATCTTTTGGCCTGGCGGGGGTTCATTGATATTATTACACAAGAAACGCTGATTCAGTAAACGTTGAGTACAGTTGAGAACAACGGGGGTGTTTTGAATACACCCCCGTTGTTCTCACAGGTGATTTGTTAGTCTGTCCCTCCCGCCGCAGGAAATAATGGATTAATCCTGGAAAGTTATTGATGTAGCACTTCTCTCCTTATGAAAGTAACATGGAGATTATTCGACCAATGAGAATTTAGTCGGACGAGAGCATATCGACCAACTAATCGAGCAGTCGACCAGCAGACTACAGCCCTAGAATCCATGTTGTAGAGCTCTGCGGAGGATTGTCCTTAAAATCTGCTCCTGTAAAACCTTGAAGAAGGTTTGTTCTCTAATCCAACTTTGTCTTTTTATATATTTAGTGATTCTGAACATTTCTGATCATTTGTTTGTAATGTTTTGTTTTCTTTACTGTCATTTCTGTTTCACAAAAAGGTCTTTATTTGGAGAAACGTGACGTCTTAAAGATATTCAAGTCATTATTCCAGCCTGTCTATGTGTGCATATCAGAGTAGGCTGCCTGTCCAGCAGTGTGAGGAAGCGTCACCTACATCTCGAGCACCATGACGATGTCGGACTTGCCCTCGAAGGCGTCGATACACTGGACCAGTTTGGGGTGATGGAGGCTGTTCATGATGCCGATCTCCTGCCGCACGTTCTCTTTCTCCTTGGCTGAGTACGCTTTGATGAACTTCCCCGCCCACACCTTCTTCGTGGCCTTTTCCACCAGCTTGAAGACCTGACCGAACTTCCCCCTGCGACCCAAACGACAGGAGACACTTTAATACTGAGTATCTGCCAGTAACAGCAGCAGGAACCAGTAACAGCAGCAGGGCCCAGTAACAGCAGCAGGAACCAGTAACAGCAGCAGGAACCAGTAACAGCAGCTGTAACCAGTAACAGAAACAGGAACCAGTAACAGCAGCGGTAACCAGTAACAGCAGCAGTAACCAGTAACAGCAGCAGGAACCAGTAACAGCAGCTGTAACCAGTAACAGTTCTTTAATAAAGGAGAGCTATCAGTGCGTACAGGATGTACCACGTCGCTCTGAGGGTTCTGGTCTAGAGGTTTAGGTTTTTATATCCTTGGGTCTGCATTGGTCACACCTGTTGTCCATCCTCTTCATCTTTAGCCAATTACATCATTATAATTTATCTTCGTCACTCGTTGTTGGTCAAAACTCTTCAAGACAGGTTTTGAGCTGAACTGGATATTCACCAGCATTTTCAGTTCTTATCTGGTTACGTCCCCTTTTTTATATATATATATAACTGTTGGGGATGATTTTACACCATTATTGCCTTATTTTTCATAAGTTATTCTTGTCATTTTATTTCTTGAACTCCTCCAGACTGTATTTTTTAAAGGTGAAGACTTTAATGCAGACTCAAGCAAAGTGACATGTAATACAAACACACTCAAAATGTATCCAGTGTTTGATTATGATTGTTTTACCGTGCTTCTGTACTTATATCGTAATTAAATTAAATTCAACACACTATTACTTATAATGTTTATGAATCACCTGCATAGCTTCATATAGTCTGTTAGCTCACCATGACTCTCCATAACATACACCACACAGGCTCCTATAACACCATCGAATGATTACTAATATTATGTTCAAGTGAGATTTTCATTAAATAAAAACACAAAAGTAAAGAGGATCCTTTGTCATTTCTAGCTGTTAGATTATAATACAGTATTCAGATCTTTCTTCATTTAATGTGGAAAAAAATGAGACAAAAACTGTCGATGAAATATTATTAAAAAGGCAAAAAAGAATATCAAACTTGAGAAGATTAGAATCTCACTGGTGGGTTCATAGAGTATTTAGCTGGAGCTATTACACCCCCCCCCCCTTCCTCTTTGCCTTTTTTTTTTTTTTAAGTATGTGGATGTACTTTGCACATTGGTTTTATGTATCTGTCTAACCTTTTCCATTTTATTATTTATTTATGTAATTAATTTCATTATTATTATTATCATTATTCTTTATATGCTTTAATGGGTGTGAAGAGATAATGGGGTTACTATGGTTCAGAGAGCCTCCCTGGCTCAGGTTAAGTCAAGTGTGTTCTGTATAAAAAAAAATTTAAAATCTAATAAAAAAGATTTACAAAAAAAAAAAAGAAAAGTCTTGTGATCACATGTAACAGCCACAGATTCTGGAGCCTTTCCACTCTTTGCTAAATGCGTCATGGACTATTTAGCTGACTAAAAAGACTGAATAACTACGAAATATGATGATTTAGTCCCACTCTTGACATTGGCCGTTATACTACAGAGGTAGAATCACATGATCTGTTCACCTGAGGATGGTGAGGTGACCGGCATCATGAGGAGATGATTTAGGCAAGAAACTGTCAAAAAAATGACTTCGGCTGTTATTTTAGGAAGGTGATGATATGTAGTATATGTGCAGATTTACAGATAAACAATTTTACTTAAAATAAACAATGAATACTATTTAATACGTTAATATATTAAATGTATTTCTTTCATTTTCTTCAATTAGTTTAAGAAACATTATCAAAGTGCAGCAGCTCCTGTTATGTCAGATAGATTAGATTATTGCTCTTTGGTCTTGTGAAGCGTTCGACTGCTGCTGCGACGCTGTTCACCAAACAAGGAAGAGAGAACATGTCACTGCTGTTTGAGCTGCTCTCCATCTGCTCCCAGTATCTTCTCTGAGGTTCTTTTACTTTTTAAAGCTCTTAATGGTTTGAAACCAGCTCACATTTCATTTTATAATCCCTCATGAGCTCTCAGATCTTCTTCTGCTGGTTTTTAAATACACACAATTATCCGCACAAGAAAATAAGCAGCGCAGCTTTTTTTAAACTATGCTCCAAAATTACAGAATACCGTCCGGAGAGCTATAATTATATTTTAAACGACAGCTGAAAACATTTTTATTTAATCTGGCTTTAATTAATGTCATTCTTATTCATTTTTTTTACTCATTCTCTTATCTTTTATTATTCTTACTGGTCTGTTTTTTACTTCACGTCTATATTTTATCATCTACTGTCTTGCTGTTGTCTAATTTTTATTGTGTGTTTGGCCTTTTGGTTTTAATGTGTTGCTATTTTTATTCCCACCTATAACCTCTTCCACTCCAGCTCCGCTCTGAAGCAATTAAATCGCTGCAGCCTCTAAGCACAATGCCCAAAAAAGGTTTTTGTGCATTTTAACGGGACATGTGAGCCGCAGGTTTGACTCTGACAGGACTTCCTGTCTTGTTTTCATGTTTATCAGCGATCAGAGAGCCACATGATAATTATAATAATATGAATATTTGGGAACTTGTCGTCTGTGTTGAGATGTTTTGCTTTAGAAAAACATTTTTTAGCATCTTAATTCATGTCAAAGCCGTCCCTCTTTACTTCTGTCTATTATTATTATTATTATTATTTTTCTGTGGCTAGACTCCTGCCCTCCTGCCTCACACATTCACGCCCCTCCTCCTCCTCCTCCTCTCAGCAGAAGCTTTACACTGGAAGTTTATTTTCTACAGGAGCACAGGTGCATTGTGGGTGGAGTGTGAGTGGGCGGAGTCTTACGTTCCCAGCCTCTCCTCCACGTCGTACAGCTCCTTCACCTTCGTGTCCGTTCTGATCGTCACGTCTCTGTAGTCTGGCTCCTTCTCCGAGTCTGACACACACAAAACACACAAGGTCAAAGGTCAAAGGTCACTCCAGAGTGATGTCATGTCGTGATGTCTCCTTATTTGATGTGATGTCATTTCATGTCGTGTCATGTTATGTTTCACGATGTTACGTTGAGTCATGTTAGATTATGTTATGTTAGATAATATCAGGTAAGATATAGTGTGTCCTGTCATGCTTCATTATGTTGGGTCATGTTGTCATGTCATGGTGTATCATGTAACCTTGTGTTATGTTGGCTTATTGTTACTTTAAGTCATATTTCATCTCATGTTATATTATGGGATGTTATATCATGTGACCCATGTCAGTTGTGTTATATCATGTTAGATAACAGTGTGAAGTCCTTAGTTTTACTGTGTTTGTTATCTCGTGTATCTGTGTTTCTGTGGCGTTGTGTGGATGTTGTGTGGATGTTGTGTGTAGGTTAATCAGCTGATGCAGTAAACAGACGACCATCTCAGATCAGTGAACAGGAAGCCTGAGCGTCGTACCGTCATCTTCCTCCTCGACCTCCTCCTGATTCTCTGTCAGAGGAACCAAACAGCAGGTTAGCTTAGTTAGTCTGTTTAGTTCAGTCACATGACTGCAGCTCAGCCGTGAGTTTAGTTAAGTTTAGTTTAGTTTAGTTACAGTTTAGTTTAGGTCTTGATTACTCACCATCGTTGTCCACCACGCCCACAGCGACGGGTTCAGACTCAGCGCTGGGCTCTCCGACCCCGTAGATGTTCTCCGCTCGGATACGAAACTTGTACTGACGGTCTGGCAGAAGGTTCTAGAGAGAAACGACACAGTAAATATTTAAGTTTTCCTTCGGCACACTGAAGCTAACGAGTTTCTCAGACGTCTACAGGTGTAGTTGACACACCTGTATGTTGTAGGAGGTGCTGTTGCAGGACACCAGATGTTTCCACTGCTGCTCCACTGAGTCCCAGATCTCCAGGTTGTAGGACTGCACGGCGCTGCCGCCGTCGTAGGTCGGCCCGTACCATGACAGCGTCAGACTCGACCGCCGGATATCTGACGTCGCGGGGACCTTCGCTGGCGGGTCCGGCTTATCTGGAAGGGAAATAAAGAAATCTCTCCAATTTTTTTTGTTTATAGTTATTTTCATTTTGTATTATTTCATATTTGTATCTTTAATTTATTTCTATCTATTTCATTCATTTTTATTTATCATTCATTTTGATTAAGTTTATTTATATACTTGTATTTATTATTATTATTATTTTGTGTTATCATTGTATTTTTATTTTCATTATTAGCTTATTTATTTAGTCATACTTTTTTATTTATTTTGATTTACTTTTTGGTTTATTTATTTTTTTATTTCTTTAATTCATTTCTTTTTTTAAAAATTTGTTTATGTATTTGTTTTTAATCATCTTATTTTTGATTTTTGAAACAGGAAGGAGGATATGATCAGTGTCTCAGTGTAAACGTCCTGAGAAATGTTGCTGCTTTTAGACTTTAACAGAAATATGTTTATTCTTGCAGTGATTCCTCTCATGTCTGTACAGTAAATAGTTAGCTTAGCTTAGCATAGAGACTGGAAACAGGGGGAAACTGCTAGCCTGGTGTAAACACTACATACAAGTTGTGCTTTTTTTGGGGGGGGTTATTATGTGTCATTGAGCGGTCAATATGTATTTAAACATAACAAACGTTATGTTGAACAATGCACGTTTTGGCATCTATAAATGTAAAAATATGTTTTTTGAGGGGATATTATTGTTGTTGTTAATGTTTATAATCAGTGTGTTTCTAAAAACCTGAAGATTGTAGGAATGTGCTTTTTTCCTGCAGTTCTCTGCTTTATTTCAACATCCTGACACTCAGATACTGACAAACCCTGAGAGAAGCTGCAGAGACCCTGGATGCAGCCGAGAGGAGGCGGGAAGAGCTCACTCCACTGACTGAATGACCTGCAGGAGGTCACATGAGGTCACATGAGATCACATGAGGTCACACTGAAGCACCGAACAGACTGGAAACATCTGTAACCTGCAGGTGACACCGTATGTGTTTATACCCTGCAGCTCACACACACACACACACACACACAGCACTGACTGCCATAAAAGGCATCAAACTGCAGTTCAGAGTCTGAAAGGTCAGGTTCACAATTTTCCAAGTCTGTCTTAAACCAGCAGTCAGGTGTCCATATGAACAGTGAAAGAGCTTTCCCTCGCTGTAATCATTCCTCCTGTTCATACTGGATATTTAAAGATCCCCTTCAAATGTGCTTTAATATAAGTGATGGAGGCCAAAATCCACAGTGTGTCCACACAGTCATTTAGTGCAAAAAATGTGACACAGGAGTGGATTCTCACTCCTGTCCTCGTCGTCTTCAGGCAATGCAATGATTCTGATGTTTGCTTTGCTTTTCCGATTACTTACAGAGCAGAACAACTAGCATTATGTTCAAAATGAACAACAAAAATACCTAAACACGCTGCCGGTCACGTGACACATGTACCTGAACACGCCACCGGTCACATGACACATATACCTAAACACGCTGCCGGTCACATGACACATGTACCTAAACATGCTGTCGGTCACATGACACATATACCTGAACACACTGCTAGTCACATGACACATATACCTAAACATGCTGTCGGTCACATGACACATATACCTGAACATGCTGCCGGTCACATGACACATGTACCTAAACATGCTGTCGGTCACATGACACATATACCTAAACATGCTGTCGGTCACATGACACATATACCTGAACATGCTGCTGGTCACATGACACATGTACCTAAACATGCTGTCGGTCACATGACACATATACCTGAACACGCTGCTAGTCACATGACACATATACCTAAACATGCTGTCGGTCACATGACACATATACCTGAACATGCTGCTGGTCACATGACACATGTACCTGAACATGCTGCTGGTCACATGACACATATACCTGAACACGCTGCCGGTCACATGACACATGTACCTGAACACGCTGCCAGTCACATGACACATATACCTGAACACGCTGCTAGTCACATGACTCATATACCTAAACACACTGCTGGTCACATGACACATATACCTGAACACGCTGCCGGTCACATGACACATATACCTGAACACGCTGCCGGTCACATGACACATATACCTGAACATGCTGCTAGTCACATGACACATATACCTAAACACACTGCTAGTCACATGACACATATACCTAAACACACTGCCAGTCACATGACACATGTACCTAAACACACTGCCAGTCACATGACACATATACCTAAACACACTGCTAGTCACATGACACATGTACCTAAACATGCTGCTGGTCACATGACACATATACCTGAACATGCTGCTAGTCACATGACACATATACCTAAACATGCTGCCAGTCACATGACACATATACCTAAACATGCTGCTAGTCACATGACACATATACCTGAACACACTGCTAGTCACGTGACACATATACCTAAACACGCTGCTTCTTAACCGAGCATTAAAATTATTAATTTTTGCCTGGCAGAGAAAATTATTACCTTAAATTGCCTTTTTGTTGCTGTGTGTTTACTTTATGAAACCTTGCCAAGTATATGTAGTTATCCTTTTATAAAAGCAATAAGCCATGAGAGACTGTGGTTTACAGGGATGTTAGACACGAAGCGGAGCAGCTTATTGTTCTGAAATGAGAGATTCCATCTCAAACTTGGACCTAAAAAGTGGGACATTTTGCAAACTAACCTTCAAATACTCTTCAGAAAAGACTCTAAAGAAGAGGTAACAGCATTAGGAGGAAATATCATCTTTGGATATATTTTTTAAATCAAAACAACTAGCTAGCTGTCAACTGCTAACTGCTACCTGCCGCTGTTACCAACCTTCCCAAGGAGAAACTGCATTGAGGAAGCTAACAGAAGAGTTATTTTGTGAAGACAAGAAGAGAAATTAAGGGGTCCTTGTTGGTGGTATTCTCTCTCTCTCTCTCCATGTGTGGTAGTGGCGCGACCAACGTTTGCAGCGTCCTCTCCTAGTTCTGACTATGCAGTGGCATTGTGTGGAGTGCAGGGGAAATATGTCTATGATCACCAGTTTCTTTTGGAAATTCAGAACAAAGACCTTTGCTACGGGAAATACTTGCTGGGAGCTAAATCAGCTGAGCGTGCTTGGTCTGCTACGCCCAATGGAGCCAAAGGAGACCACGGCCTTTACCAGAGCTGTGCTGGAGAGGAAACATCAAAAGCGGTGCGACAGGACGGGGAAGCGGAGCAAGCTAGGCTAACTGTTAACCCATACAAACCGGCAGTTTCAACAATCAAGTTGACTAATGTTCACTCTCTGGATAGCAAAATGGATTATAAACTCCCCCATCTGTGCTGGTCAGTCTCACTGTTTACATCCAACTTAGCCGTGTACTTTTTTCTCTAAATGCACTTTAATGCACAGTGCTGCTAACTGCTCGGTCTTTTTTGTTTTGTTTTTTGACCCTTTCTGTTGTTGTTGCACTGCTGTGAAAGCATTTTGTGTGTTTGTGTATGCAAATACACAAGAAAATGACAATAAACTAAATCTTGAATCTTGAATCTTTATCTGCCCACAAGAGGGCCTCGTTTCCTTTCTTCAAGCTTTACAGCTGCATTACTTGAGTACTATTTTGAAGTACTTGTACTTTACTTGAGTATTTCCATTTTATGCTAATTTATTATATCATTATACTTGATTACTTCTCAGA
This sequence comes from Thunnus maccoyii, assembly GCF_910596095.1. Lineage (NCBI taxonomy): Eukaryota > Metazoa > Chordata > Actinopteri > Scombriformes > Scombridae > Thunnus > Thunnus maccoyii. Next base: position 1,518,432 of record NC_056543.1, read on the forward strand.
TGAAGATTTGACACGATGGATAATATAACAAGCCAAAAGAGGCTGAGAGGTTTGTTACCGACGATGGTGAGGTTGAGGGCGGCCTGGCGGAGGCCGTAGCTGTTCCTCAGCTCGATGGTGTAGCAGCCGCAGTGTTCCTGCTGACCGCTGGAGATGGTGAGTTTACTGCTGCTGTCAGTGCTCTCTATGGAGATATCAGCCGAGCCCTCCTGGATCTGCACACACACACACACACACACACACACACACACATTAATGCTAATGATGTTACTTCTTTTTAACCCTAACGTTACTTTTTTTACAAAAATAACGATTTAATTCTGATGTAACTTTTTAAACTGTAACAATACTATCTAATGCTAACCTCACTTTATAAACTAAGATTACTTTCTTAATGCTAAAATGACTTTTTTAACTCTAACGTTACTTTCTTAAAGCTAACGTTATGCTATGTTGCACTTTTTTACTTTAATGTTACTTTTTTAACTGTAATATTACTTTTTAAATGTGATATTACTTCTTTTACTCCTGTTACTTATTTTACGCTAATGTTACTTTTTAACTCTAACATTACTTTCTTAAAGCTTTAAGCTTTTTTTTAATACTAACGTTATTTTTTAAACTCTAACACTATTCTCTTAATGTTAATGTTACTTTTTTAATGTTAATGTTGTTTTTTTAATGTTAGCGTTACTTTTTTTGATGCTAACGTTACTTTTCTTAATGTTAACGTTACTTTTCACTCACTGGTTTCCTGAACTTGAGCCAGCTGCAGTTGATGGGCGGAGCTCCGGAGAACTTGCAGAGGATCTCCACCTTCTGTCCCACCAGGATCTTCATGTCTTCTGGAAACTGCAGGATCTGAGGAGGCAGAGCTGCACCACACACACACACACACACACACACACAGATCAATAACCAATCATCATCAGCTCATTTCATTACTGATTGATGTTCCAGAATTTAAAGGAACATTCCAAAAAAATAGACTATAGACAGTTTACAGACTTCAGGACTGAGTGACAGACAGATGTTTCAGACCTTGTTTGGGAGGAGTCTTCGCTGTCGGTTTCTTTATTCTGGCTTCACCTGGTGGAAACACAAAAACAACAGAATCAAACCTGTTACCCGGGTTACCGGGAGGACACACGCTGCCATGTTGCAGCTCAGCTATCCAACTTTATAAAACATTTTTTGCAGGGCAGAGAGAGAAGCAGCAACATATACAGAGAAGAAGAAGAAGAATGTCAGAGCCTCTCTGACGGCCATATATGGACATTCTAAAAATAGTTCCAGGAGGCCAGAGAGGAAGAGAAGAAGAATCCTGAAATGCTGTAAAATGTTCACTCTTATTCTGTGGAAAGACAAACATGAAGAGGTTGTATCAGACGGAGAGAATAAGTCAGTCTGAGTCACGTTCTGTCCCGTTACACCGCTACACCGCTATTACTACATTACAACATCTATTCTACTGTTTACCAGCAGTGGAAGAAGAATTCAGATACTTTATTTAAGCAAAAGTACCAATACAGCAAAAATAAAAAGTAAAAGTCCTGCATGAAAGATCCTCCTGCAGTAAAAGTACATAAGTATTATGAGCTTGATGTAGTTAAAGTATTGCAGTAAAAGTAGTGGTTTGGTTCCTCTGACTGATATATTATTATATATGACATCATTAGATTATTAATAGTGAAGCATCAGTGTTAGAGCAGCATGTTACTGTTGTAGCTGCTGGAGGTGGAGCTAGTTTACACTACTTTATATACAGTTAGCTAGTTTAGTCCAGTGGTTCCCAACCTAGGGGTCGGGGCCCCTCCAAAGGGTCAGCAGATAAATCTGAGGGGTCGTGAGATGATTAATGGGAGAGGAAAGAAGAAAAAACAAAGTTCTGATACACAAATCTGTTTTCAGTTTTTGGACTTTTTCTCTAATCTTTGATTTTTTGCTGAAATATTGGATCATTTGAACATTTATTGAAATGAAAGCATGTGAGAAGTTTAGAGGGAAAAATCACTATTTGGTGGAGCAGTAGGAATCAGTAACGGGGTCGTTTCTTGCAGTATTTGAGGTGTTTTGTTGTCTTCAGGCCTCGCTAGCTGTTGAAATCAGCTGCTGTTTGTTTCCTTTACAGACGAGACGTCACAACAATCACATATTCATGAATTTACAGGTTGAATCTTACGACAAAATACAAAAACTCTCTGATTCTCTGATGAATCATCGTGGTGCGTTCAATGACTGCGTCTGTATACACTGTATAAACGTGTGATAAGTGAATCTGTGAGAGCCGTGTGTTTGCAGGTTTATATTAAAACTTCAATAAAAATATTTGAATAATAATAAGTTAATACTCGTCCTCGCCCTCCTCCTCCTCCCATCACACAGCACGGGAGGAGGAGGAGGGTGAGGAGATAAGAATAGCAGAGAATGAGAGCCACATTTAATAAAGCTCACAGTCGCTGCTGTAATGAAGGATTGAAGGTCGACTCCCTAACAGCCTCCATAACTCTGTCATCACACACACACACACACACACACACATCATCACCTCCTCGCTGGGTCCACACCAACTATGTGCTAAAGGCTTAAGGAGCGTTTGATTTGTGTATCGCTGTGAGCCGGTTGTGAGGACGGAGAGCCGGAGGGTCACTCAGTGCAGCAGCCGACTGGACTGGTCAGAGCTGCTCTCTGATTGGCTGCGTTTCTATTGGTAACCAATGAGCACACCTGCTGGCAGGTGACAGAAGGAGGAAGTGGTTTGGATCAGTTTGTGAAGCCGACAGAATGAATTCAGAACAGGAGCGTCTTGATCATCTATCGACCATCTCTGAAGTTTCCTTTGAGTTGCAGATTGAAAGTGATGCTTTCATGTTATTTGGTCAATTTTAAGGTCTTTTTTACCTCTTAAAAAGCACTTAAACTGTGCAGATAATCCATTAAAATACATTAGAGATGAAAGCTTCCTCTGTCATGTCCAGACTGTATTTCAGACCTAATGAATCCCTGTTTTAACCGTATTTTCAGCTCCTCATCAGTGCCGACTGTGATGTGTTTACCAGCAGAGCAGATGGAAGCTCAGCAAGTCCAAACTTCACTGCTAAAAAAAAACAGTCCAGGAATGAGTTGTTGTTTCCTGGTTTCTGTGTTTTAAAGCAGCTGCAACAAAGAGTCAAACCTGGTTCAGGCTGATGGATGAGTTGAATCCTGCTGCTTTTTCTGCTGTTTGGACGTCAGTAAATGAGCTGAAAATATCTTTTCATGCAGCCGAAAGGACACGGAAAATGTTCAAAAAGGAGCTGCAGTAACACACACGCAAGAATTTATGCATGAAAATAAATCTAAGTTGAAGGTCTCCTGTGCAGGTTTGGACCTGGTTTTGTTTGTGTTTTTCTTCAGGCAGCTGTAACGGAGCAATGAGCCAACAAAAGCACAGAAGAAGAAAACTAAAAGCTTGTAAACATGGATGTAAACAGCGGAGACTCTCGACGGACCGCTGCGAGGATCATGTGACCGACTGTTTATCATTTAAAGATTTATAACAGACATCTTTATTCTGTTCACCGACCGATGAGACAGAAACTAAAATAGTTTAACACTGAAAGATCCTTTGATAAACTAAACAACATGTTTGCATGAAAACTCATCGAGCTTCATGCAAGAATAACTGGACAAAACCCACAGTGTGTCCACACAGTCGTTTAAAAGTCTCTGTGAAGCTTCTCTGAGGCTTCAGCAGTCTGAGTTCGTCATATCAAGTTTCCTCAGACTGTGTTTCCCTGTTGAGCTGCTGTGGAAGTTTAGTCACAGATTTACTGGAAATGTTGTGAGTAAAACTTGCAGGTATTTAAGTGTTCACCAGATGTTTCTGTCAGTAATAAACAGCTGCAGCTGCAGTGTAACATCAGCTACTGTAATATTCTCTCACATGACGCCTCTCATATCAGTCACAGAGCGTTTTGCTTTAGAAAGACGTTTTTTATCTGATGGATTCATGTTTCCTGATAGTTTCAGCTCCTCTGATACTTGACTCATATTTAAAGACGTGTGTTTAATAACATCAAGTCTGTTTTTTGCAAAATTTGAAACAGGAATCCCCCAGGGAACTGTCCCGGGTCCCTTTCAGGTTGTATATTAACAACATGTACGCTGACGATACAGTCGTCCATTTTTTATTTATTTCACTTTTATTTAACCAGGAAAAGTCTCATTAAGATTAAAAACCTCTTTTATAAGAGCATCCTGGCCGAGACAAACAGCAGCACAATTAACAAGGTTGCAAACATTAAAAAAACAACAATTTACCATGAAAATAAAGAATAACTTATAGAATCCTAAAATATTAAAATATTCCTAAGTGTTTGTTGCAAGTCATCAACATAAGGGATCAAACAGGAGCAAAATGAGTCAAAACATCTGCAGCCAGATGTTCCTACGAGTCATTTAGAACCACTTTAAATGCGTCCAGTGAGACCAGTGAGACCAGTGAGACCAGCTCCTGAGGATTCAGGTAAGTATGCAACTGATACCAAGCACACGGAGCAGCTAGAATAAATCCTGGGAGACAATAACTGCATTTATCTGAAAAAACCTGTGATTCTGTTGAACATAAACCAAAGTACCAGTTTCTGTTCTGAATCCTTGAAGGTTAAAGGTCAATCAGTAACAGAGGTGAAGTGTTTCAGGATGCTAAACAGATTTGTAAAATGATGAAGGTTAACCAGCTGTTTCATGATGATAATTAACTGCTTGACATTTGACTTGTTCTCACATCTGTCCAGTGGTTTAACTTCCTGTTTCCAGGCCAGCTGATCACTGATCACATCCATAGACTGTCTTTAACAAGCGAGTAACGTTTCATCTTTTCTGCGTTTTAAGTAAATACAACGTAAAAGCTTGTGTTTAAGTGTTTGGAGACCACAGAGCTGCAGCTTCAGCTTGGTCCTGGAGCTCCTGATCTACCGGATTCACTTGAAATATGCTGCAACAAACCTGCAGCTATGTTACTGGTTTTACTGGTTCATCTTCTTACTGCTTCACTGTTTGAATCTCTCATTTTCACAAAAGCCCTTCCAGAGACGAGTGCTGTCACTATGATGCTTGTATCAGCTGTTTGTCTATATGCGCTGCATCTGTCCCTGTCACATAAACCATAAATAAATAAATAAATAAAACGACTGCAGACACTGACAAACGGTGACGTTCATCAGGCTGAAACCAGAGATTTACAAAGAGTTTGTGATGTTAAGAGAAGAAAAACAAATGTACTGAGTCATATTCTGGAGTTAGTTTGTTTCTGTCATGATGTAAAAACATTTTTTACAGTTAAAAATGTTCCGACGTTAAAGTGGAAACGCAGCAGCAGGTTGATTTACAGCTTTCATGTGTTTTTCTCTTTGCTGTTGAGTTTTACTCAAAAAAAACACATTTAACATGTTTGTTCGACCTCGAGGACAAACGCTGAACATGAACAGCAGCCTCATTAAAACTTCACTTCATTATTTAACATTTTACTTTCGCTAACTGATGAGTTTTTTTGTGCTGTTTCCTGTTGGATGAGTTTTGTTTTATTGTGATGTTGTAAATCCATATTTCAGAGGATTCTCAGACAGAACAAACACACACTGAAGATTTAGTTTATGGGTTCAGTAATCTTTGATTCATTCCCCAGTTTGTTTTCTTCTTCGGAGCTTCGCCGCAGTTCATTCTCCATTTCCTGTCATCCGTCTACTGTCAGAATAAAAACTACAACACACACACGTTACACTTACAGTCGCTAAAAACACTTTTATATCTTTGACACTGAAAGAAAACTCAGACAGCAACCAGCCCTCAACTCAAACTACAGATCTGTGGTTTGATCCCTTACGGAAAAAACACATGTGAGTTATCACATGTGAAGTGCTGTTTCACATGTGATAACTCACATGTGATGCATTCAGGGGCACATGTGGTTTTCAGACGTTTCACATGTGACACTATCCTTTTCACATGTAACGTTTGCATTCACATGTGAAATCAAAACATCACATGTGAAATGTTTCGGTTCACATCATGTGAAAGACTGAATTTCACGTGTGCTTTTTTTTCCGTAAGGGATCATGTGACTCCAGAACGACACATAGCAGCGTTTCCTGTATCAGCAGGATGACATCATCCGCCTGCTTTCTGAAACACGTCACTGTTGATCAATCCTGATGTTCGATGACGTGACGGCGCCGTGGTTAAAATGATCACTTTGTTAAGGTCAGAGAAACACGTGGTTACTACTTCCTTAGAGTTAGACCACCGTCATCGTCATGGTGACAGTAATAACCACGGGGGTTAAAGGTTAGGGGACGCGGTTGGAAACAGGAAATGAACAGCGTTTCCTGTTGCCTCCATCCAACCTCCTCTCATATATAAATGTCATGTGACCTGCAGCGCTGCTCCACCTCAGTTACTATGACAACTAGATGACAGCTGTCACTCAAACGTAACTATGAACTGACATTATGACCTGTTGTTGGGAGAACAGTCTCTGTTTTTTATTTCCTCTCAGGATGAATTATAATAACTTTGATCCTCTGATTTTCCATCCAGCAGGATCGTCTTCGGTTTCTGCGGAACTGAAGACGTCCCATCATCCTCGGCTGCGCTCTGTGTTTAATCTGTTCATGTCTGTTCTTGTGTTCTTGTTAAACATCATCAGTCTCGGATCAACAGTCCACATCCAGCCAAGTCCGGACCAGATGAGCAGGAATGTTCCGTCTGTTCTATCGAGGACACTTTGGGACGCAGCAGACAGTCAAGTCTCCCAGAATGCATTTCACACCAAGCGAGGCCAGGCTACTAGTTGTTGAAATTTCCAATCTAGGATCATTATGTCACTTAATGTCGAGACAGTAACATTTAGATTCAGTTTATCTAAAATAAACCAGTTTATAACGTGTTCTGATGTTTTCAGAGATGTTTGGGCGCCAATCCTTTTGGAAGATAAATGTTGGTCTAATAATTGTAGCTGCAACATTAATTTGTTTGAACATGAGGCTCCAGATGTGCAGACATCACCAGCTGTCAGTCGGGTGCAGCAGGTGTGTCGAAGCTGACGGCGAGAACGCGGCGTCTTCTCGTCCAATCAGGAGTTTGTTCTCCTGAGTAGACGAGTCAGAAGTCGGTGTCCTCTGCATGAGAAAGGCCTTATATGTGCCTCACACAGCTGCAGACTCAGAACGTGTTTTAATCAATTATGTGACCGAGTTTATGTTCTGTGTTTATGTAAATAAATCTACGATCAGCTGATCTATATCATCGGACACAAACAAACTGAAAAATGATGACAGACGCGTCCACATACTTTTGGCCATTTGTGTAACTGCAACTCCCAGAAACAAAACAACAATCTGGAGCCAAAACTGCAGCAGCAAAAATGTTTTTTTTTACATTATGTATTAAATCAGTTGATCTTTGTGTCGTGAAGACGACGAGCTTCTTAAAAGGAAAACGTCTTCGCTGCAGAGTTTTAATCTGTGCTGTGAAGTAAAACAACGTCTGAGAGAGACAGACAGAGGAGGGAGAGGAGAGGGAAACCAGGCCTTAAATGGAAGTGTGGGAGAGGAGCCACGAGGAGCTCTGAACACCCTGCACTTCCTCCTCCTCCTCCTCCTCCTCCTCCTCCTCCTCCTGTCAGGTCAGATCTGCTGTTAAAGCTCTGCAGGTTCACCACTCTGTCCTTTTACATTCAGTTCAGTTTATGAAGCTACATCAACTTCAAACACCACGAAAACAGTTCAGAAAAGTTTTAGTTTCGTTTTTTCTTGTGAGAGAATTTAAATCTGTGAGACAGAGGTGGAAAAATAACATTTAAAATACAAATAAAATACAACACATTGTTAAAGATGAAACCAGTGGTTTCCAACCTTTTTGGCTTTTGACGTCTTACAAAAAGCAGTGTGTAGTCGGGGTCACATTTCACATGTCTATGAGTTGTTAACAGCTCCACCAAATAGTGATTTTTCCCTCTAAACTTCTCACATGCTTTCATTTCAATAAATGTTCAAATGATCCAATATTTCAGCAAAAATCAAAGATTAGAGAAAAAGTCCAAAAAACTGAAAACAGATTTGTGTATCAGAACTTTGTTTTTTCTTCTTTCCTCTCCCATTAATCATCTCACCACCCCTCAGATTTATCTGCTGACCCTTTGGAGGGGCCCGACCCCTAGGTTGGGAACCACTGGACTAAACTAGCTAACTGTATATAAAGTAGTGTAAACTAGCTCCACCTCCAGCAGCTACAACAGTAACATGCTGCTCTAACACTGATGCTTCACTATTAATAATCTAATGATGTCATATATAATAATATATCAGTCAGAGGGACCAAACCACTACTTTTACTGCAATACTTTAACTACATCAAGCTCATAATACTTATGTACTTTTACTGCAATACTTTAACTACATCAAGCTCATAATACTTATGTACTTTTACTGCAATACTTTAACTACATCAGGCTCATAATACTTATGTACTTTTACTGCAATACTTTAACTACATCAAGCTCATAATACTTATGTACTTTTACTGCAATACTTTAACTACATCAGGCTCATAATACTTATGTACTTTTACTGCAATACTTTAACTACATCAGGCTCATAATACTTATGTACTTTTACTGCAATACTTTAACTGCATCAGGCTCATAATACTTATGTACTTTTACTGCAATACTTTAACTACATCAAGCTCATAATACTTATGTACTTTTACTGCAATACTTTAACTACATCAAGCTCATAATACTTATGTACTTTTACTGCAATACTTTAACTACATCAAGCTCATAATACTTATGTACTTTTACTGCAATACTTTAACTACATCAAGCTCATAATACTTATGTACTTTTACTGCAATACTTTAACTACATCAAGCTCATAATACTTATGTACTTTTACTGCAATACTTTAACTACATCAAGCTCATAATACTTATGTACTTTTACTGCAATACTTTAACTACATCAAGCTCATAATACTTATGTACTTTTACTGCAATACTTTAACTACATCAAGCTCATAATACTTATGTACTTTTACTGCAATACTTTAACTACATCAAGCTCATAATACTTATGTACTTTTACTGCAATACTTTAACTACATCAAGCTCATAATACTTATGTACTTTTACTGCAATACTTTAACTACATCAAGCTCATAATACTTATGTACTTTTACTGCAATACTTTAACTACATCAAGCTCATAATACTTATGTACTTTTACTTGTAACAGAGTTTTTCTACACATTGATCTCTGACAGCTGATTGGAAACTTCCAGCTTGAAGCTCAGAGTCGGAGATAATCAGGAATTTGTCTCTTCTAGTTGATGAAAAGAAACTACAGAGGTTTTAACGAAGCCTTCATCATCATCATCATCATCATCATCATCATCATCATCCTGAACTCACTGAAGCTCCTGCAGGAACATTTTCTTCTCTGACTTTTCTCTGTGAGCTTCGTTCCAACAAACTGAACGTCACAAACTCTTCAGCCTGATGAAGGTCACCATCATCATCATCATCATCACCATCATCGACAACCCTTAAACGTCCATATAAGGCGACGGAGCGTCATGATTCTCCAAATCCATCATTCAATTTGACTTTCAAGTGTTTTGAACGTGTCTCAGCAGTGACGACTGTCAGTCAGCTGTTAGAACCGTGTTATTAACCTGCTCAGACACGTGTTTCGGTGGATGTTAGGTTGTAGCTCGTCGAGCGAGGCAGACGTGGAGAATCTCTGATCCTACTTTCGGTTTCGAAGGTTGAAATCGAATGTTAATTTCTGTCGATTTTCAATTTAGAATCGAAATCGCGACACTTCTGATAAGATCTGCTCTGTTTGTGAACGAGTTTCATTCACCAGAGAGAGAAAAAGACGAATTAGAAACCAGCAAACATGAATCCATCAGAGCAGCTCTGTGACAGAAACAAAGAGGAAACACTCTGATATGAGAGGCGTCATGTGACAGCTGTTTATTACTGACAAACATCTGGCAGCTGATGATGATCACATGATGAATGTTAATTTAATAATTTAAGTTAAAATGTGAATAATTTATGTTTGGATTAAAATATTTATTGTTATGTTTATGAAGATGTAGAAGTTATATAAGAGCTGATAAAATGTTTTTGTTGGTTAGACATGAAGCTGCTGGTTGTTTAATTAATACTGAAGACTCGAGGCTGAAGGTTAACGTGACCAATGAGGTCTTTATAATTAATGTATATTTCATGCTGATTGTTTATTAGCTGAATGGCTGTATGAGGGAAACTGTGGAAGATTTATTTTGTATCTTTTATTTGTTTAGTGGAAGCAATAAATGCCAGTATGTGTTTTTAACTTTATTCTACACGTCCTTTAGTTTTATACTGATGTTGGGAGTCGTTGGTTGGTGTGATTTGGTACAAATTACAAGACAAAACAGATAAAAGTGTGAAGTTGGTTCAGTTGATAAATGCTGATTCATTATATTTGGGTTCATAGTTGTTAATTTGCAAAAAAAAAATGCAATAAATTAAAGTTTTAAGAATTCTTTAACAAGGCAGTAAATCATGTTTTCAGTTTGTAGTTTTGATGAATATTAATTTGTTTCTTATAGAGTCTTTAAGAACGACTGTAATATACTAATGAAACTAACTAAACCAACTGAACACTTAAATACCTGCAAGTTTCACTCACAACATTCACAGGAAGTTCATATAAAACTACAGCAGCTGTAAAATAAAACAGCTTCCCTTCACTGCACCAAACTGTTGTTTTATATATTAATATATTCTGTCAGAAACTTTTAACTCTGTAAACAAACAGCGAGTGTTGTTAATAAAGTTTCATACAACACTGAGCTGAAGGCTGCAGTTTATTTCTGAGACGTATGAGGAGGCGTCTCCTTCATCTCTTCCTCCTCTATAATCTGCCTCCTGACTTGTGATTTTTGCACTTTTGCAGCTGTCCTGTAGTAAGACTGATGGTTATTTTCATGATAAATTATTCTTATCAATTTCACAAATAATCAGTTCAGAGATAAAAGAACAGCAGTTTGATCACATGACACGGAGACAAACATTCAGCAGAATCAGTGACTTCAAACGATTACTTAAAGGTTCGTTTTCTGTCAACCAGCTGATCGATTAATCAACAGTTTCAGTGAGTAAACTCTCAGGATCGACGTATCAAACTGAAGCTTTAGTCGCCTCTCAAACACCACAGAAGAAGAACATCAAACTGTTCGTCTGGAGCAGGAAATCACGAAGAGTAAAAGCTTTTTATCAGCTGATATTCACGCAGCTTTGCAACAGTGAGGAATCAAACTTTGAGCTCAAACAGAAACTGAACCTCACGTCCCACCGGCTGCTGAAACCGATCAATCTCAACTTATTACAACAGCTCAAATATTTTAATAAAAGGTCTTAAATCGTATTATTAATTCAGGCGAGAGACGCTGTTCACACGCGGTGACGACGGAGCGTCTCTACGTAAGAGGACAAAACGTCGTCACAGTTTCTACTTTGTGTCTCTGAGAGTCGTAAAACAGCGACGACGTCTCACTCTGTCTGAAAAACAGGTCCTGGATCTACACGCCGTATAACATCTGTATGTTAACATCTGTATGTGTAACAGTCCAGATATCCTTCAGGGTGTTCGTGAGAGTTTATACGTTGATTAATTGATTATCTGGTTAACAGAGATTTTAAAATAAACCTTTGAAGAATCATTTTACGTCACATATTCAATGAAACTGCTAAATATTTGACTTGATTCAGGAGTGATTTCCTGCTCTGAGAAGCTCCACAAATACAGCAGAGTTTCTGCAGACAGACGTTCTGTTTATGGTCCTTGGGGGGGGGGGGCAGGAAACAACAGGGCTGATGGGAAACGTGGTCTTAATGCAGAGAGGAGAGCAGTAGTTTACCGTTATAGGAATAATAATCTGACAGTGATGTACGCACTGATGTTTCCAATGATACACAGAGCGGCTTTAAAATAGCAGCCGTGTGTGTGTGTGTGTGTGTGTGTGTGTGTGTGTGTGTGTGTGTGTGTGTGTGTGCAGTGGGAACCAGTGATCCCAGGCTGCAGCTCCTTATTGGGACAAAAGGAAAGAGGCTGCTGCTGCATATTTTGGAAACTCACTCTCTGAGGTCGGAGTCGCCTTCTTGGACTTCTTGTCAGCCGGAGAGTTTTCTGCCGGATCTGCAGAGAGACACACACACACACACACACACACACACACACACACACACACACACACACACACAGTTAGATATAATATAATGTATATACTGTGAGATTTATCACTAATAGCAGTGCTGGAAAGTAACCAAGTACATTTACTCAAGTACAGTACTGATGTACAAGTTCTGAGGTACTTGTACTTTACTTGAGTATCTCCATGTGATGCTACTTTCTACATTTCAGAGGGAAATATTGTACTTTCTACTCCACTACATTTATTTGACAGCTTTAGTTACTTTTCAGATGAAGATTTGACACAATGGATAATATAACAAGCTTTTAAAATACAACACATTGTTAAAGATGAAACCAGTGGTTTCCAACCTTTTTGTCTTTTGACGTCTTACAAAAAGCAGTGTGTAGTCGGGGTCACATTTCACATGTCTATGAGTTGTTAACAGCTCCACCAAATAGTGATTTTTCCCTCTAAACTTCTCACATGCTTTCATTTCAGCTTTTGATTCAGTTTTTCACTGATTGTTACGTCATATAAAATACCTGTTAGAAGGTCACATCTTTCTTTTTTGTTCGACCAAAGATAATCACTTTACTGTCACATATGACAAAGAAAGTGTTAAATCATCACATTCAAAAAGCTGAAACTTTTGCATTTTTGCTTTAAAAATTAAAAGTTTTTGTTCGATCGAGGAATCCATTGATTACTGAAGCTCTAATTATAATTATGTACATTATATATATATATATATATATATATATAAATGGAAACCAGAGAACGGTTTGTCAGGATGTTTGTGCACTATTACAGTTTCCCAGAAGTACTCAGATCCTTTACTGCAGTAAAAGTACATAAGTATTATGAGCTTGATGTAGTTAAAGTATTGCAGTAAAAGTACATAAGTATTATGAGCTTGATGTAGTTAAAGTATTGCAGTAAAAGTACATAAGTATTATGAGCTTGATGTAGTTAAAGTATTGCAGTAAAAGTAGTGGTTTGGTCCCTCTGACTGATATATTATTATATATGACATCATTAGATTATTAATAGTGAAGCATCAGTGTTAGAGCAGCATGTTACTGCTTGTTATATTATCCATTGTGTCAAATCTTCATCTGAAAAGTAACTAAAGCTGTCAAATAAATGTAGTGGAGTAGAAAGTACAATATTTCCCTCTGAAATGTAGAAAGTAGCATCACATGGAAATACTCAAGTAAAGTACAAGTACCTCTAAACTGTACTTGAGTAAATGTACTCAGTTATTTTCCTTCGTGCGTCTGACAGAACGAAGCTGTGAGAAAATGTCTCCAGCTGAGCTGAAACAGCTGGCGAGGACGTCCGTGTAAATAAACACACGTATGTAACACGAGTAGCGGAACACGTCAGTCCCGTATGAAGACCTGAACCTGTCCCCCCCCCCCCTGTTTCAACTCTTCATCCAGGATTCCTCTAAACCAACAGTCTGAACTCCCATGAGCCTCAGCTGTCCATGAACGCTCATACATTCCTGTTTCCAGTAAAGCTTGTGAGATGTTTGATAGATACAGGCCGTGTTTGTGTTGATTTATTCTAATTACAGGAAACTCCGACCAGACGGAGGCTGCTGAGGAATCCTGGGAGCTGAGGAGGAAGAGGAGGAGGAGGAGGAGGAGGAGGAGGAGGAGGATCTGCTGTTTCACTGTTATTCTTTCTCTGCTATGTTTATGGAAAATGTGCGACTTTTATCAGTGTTTAACAGGCAACAACGCGGCATGAAGCTGACGGATATGAACACACAGAAACAGACGAAGGTTTAACGGAGGACGTGTTCAAAGTTCCTTCGGGGTGTTTTTAGGTTTTTAATCTCACTTCATCGGACGACGCCGGACGCTTGTTTACACATTTCTGGACACGGTTGACTGAAAGCATCGAGACAAACAGATGGCAGCAGAAAAGATGAAGATTAATAGTCGAATTAAAGAGAAAAGATGGAGTTTCACTGGGATTTTCTCCAGTGTGTGAAAAGCAGTTTGTTAGAGGATAAACTGGTGTAACTGGTTTATACAGCAGCTGATGTTTAACATGAGATTCTTACCGTCTACTAGAACCATACAGGAACATTCAGCTTTGCCTGCTGAGTTCTCGGCTCTGCATTTATACTGGCCTTCGTCCTCCGGCAGAGCTTTGTCTATGGTCAGAGAGCAGAGGCCGCCTGCAGCACAAACACACACACACACAAAACACACACAAACACACACAAACACACACAAACTGAGATTAAACATCTCTTATGTAAGAGACACGGGCAGCAACAACAAGCAATACAGACAAATCTATCACAACCTCCCATCAGTCAATATAAAATAAAAAAAACATGAAAACATCACAATAAAAGAGAAAATAAAAGACTGTATGAATACATCATTTATTCATGTTTGTCACAAGAGAAAAACACAGAAGAAGAAGAAAACTATGTGTTTTGCTACATCATGTTTCCCAGTGTGAAGCTAATTGTTCCAGTTCATAACTTCATGTAAAGACCTGATTTCCTGTAATAATCACTTCCTGTTAAGAGTCGTTTTATCAGCCAATTAAACATTTGTCTCCGTTCATTCATGAGTTATAAACCTAAAATATATGACGTCACTCTTTAGAGGTTAATACACATTTTAGACAACAGACAACATGGTGGTGGTTTGCATTGTGGTTTCCAGTGTCTCCAGTAAACAGGGAGATGTTTCTATCATAGTGGGATCAAACCAAACTCCCTCCATCTCTGTGAACACACCTTCCACTCTTCCTCAGATATAATCATCCCTCCTTCATTTATAAAGACATGAACTCGCCTCGTTTATCTGAAGTTTATTACAAATGCTGTGATTTATGTTAAAACCACGACAGCAGGAGAAGCCGATCCTGATCCTGATCCTGAACCTGTTCTCTTCACGACTGCACGAACCTCCAACCTGGATCACAATCTAACATTCCAGTTGGCAGGCGACACGACCGTCCTGAGACTCAGCGACGACGACAACAACAACGACGAGGCTTCATACCAGCGGCGAGCAGCGAGAGAACATCTCCATCTACGGAGAGGAAGACGACCTGGTCCTGAACCCAGAGACCGGACCACAGGACCAGGGGGTGAGGGGGAGGTGGAGACACTTCCTGGGGCCCACATGACTCCTCCAGGAACCTCAGCTGGTATTTATGCTTAACGTGATGCTGTTATTAGTCTCTGGAGACGTCTTTAAACTAACTAACGTGACCAAACTCTTCATGATGAAGCAACATGTGACCCAGAGCAGCGATGTGACTCACTGACGACAACGGAGGAATCAGATATATCAGGCTTGGACAGTATATATGTATGTGTGTTTGTGTTGATGCCGTCTGTCTGACTTGTTAAGCTGCACACTGTTCTGCTAATGTTAAGCTAACTGTTAGCTGCTGCTTCTTTAACTTAAAGGACTTTTCACACTTTCTCCAGTCGTGTGTTAAAGCAGCAGTCAGGTGTCTGTAATCATTCCTCCTGTTCATACTGGATATTAAAAGATCCTTCAAATGTGCTTTCAATGCATTTAAAAGTCTGTGTGAAGCTTCTATTCAGCTTCATCAGTCTGAGTTAGTCATATCAAGTGGATATCTGACACATTTACAGTCTTTGTGTTTCCCTGTTGAGCTGCAGGTGGAAGTATAGTAACAAAAAGAGGAACTTTGGCACTAAAAAGACTGTAACGTTGAAAGATATCTACTTGATTTGACTCATTTGGACGCTGAAGCTTCATATTAGCTTCAGATAATATTAACGTTAGCATTGAACATAAAAGTATTTTGTTTTCCGATCCGGAATAATCGATCACTAAAATAATCGACACTGATGTCATGACTGTGTTTCTGCAGCTGTCTGCGGGCGTTTCAGTGACCTTTGATCTTTAAGATGTGACACAGTGTCCTCATTATGTAGGACACACACACACACACACACACACACACACACACACACACACACACAGAGCTGGATCAGGGGCTGTCCTGCAGACTGAAATAACAGAGGGGGGGATTACTGCTGTCTGACACACACACACACACACACACACACACATGCATGCACACGCACACACGTGCACACACACACACACAGACAGGGAATCCTCAGGCAGTGCCCTCATTTGTTCATAAATACAACACACACACACACATGTATGTACATATATAGCGGCTGCACCGCCGAGCCGTTACAGACTCATCAGAACACCAGACGCTGATTTATTCTCACTCTGAACAAACAACAACAACAAATATTTTAATGTGTCTTAACATGACGTCAAAGTCCATCCTCTTCCTTCCTTCATCATCATCATCATCATCATCATCATCTGATTAACCGCAATGAATCCAAAAGTAACTCAACTCACAAGTCAAAACTTTTTTTTTTTTAAATCACCTCAATAAATTTGCAACCAACACAAAAATGGCTCCAACGTTCACTGATAAAAAACAGAAGTCGAAGGTAAAACTGAAGATCTGAAGAAGGAGAGAAGTCAACTAAAGCAGCAGAGGCTCATGGGTATTGTAGTTTTCTTAACCATCGGCCAAAATGACAAAACCTGATTTGTCTTGAAACTGGTCAGAATATAAACTATAGATTCTGTTCAGTAACATCAAGGAGATCGTTTCATTTTCAATAAAGAAACACCTGCTATATAATAATATTAATATATTAATATATTAATAATGCCCTGAGAATGAATGTAAAGTCATAGAAACTAAATTAATTTGTTTAAATTCAAAACAACAACATCGTCTTATTCAACCTCCTGCTTCTGTACTCAAATAGATGAACAACAGTCAATGATCTCACCCGTTTAATCCATATTTAATATAAATTAATCAGACATTTAATATCTGTGAATCAAAATTCATTTAACAGTTCTTGTAACCGACTGATTTTCCTAAAATAAGTTTGGCTTCAGTTTCTTTGTCAGAACAGCTGATGAGTCCGTTTACTTTCTCCCATCGTCACTGTGACCACATGACACACTCGGCTCAGGTTTGACGTACAGACCTGAGACAGTAAAACCAGACCTGACCCCATTAGACTGAGTAGACTTTGTACTCTCGTCTGACTCCGGTCCCGGGTCGGGTCGGACTTTAGTGGACCGGCATGAACGAAGCAGAAACTCTCAACGCTCTGAGTTCAGTCAAAACTAAACATTAAAACTGTATTTACACCTTAATGCAGGTGTAAATACATCAGAACACACTGTGATCTCAGCAGGTCTGTACAGCTCGACCACATTAAGAAAAACATCGGTCCAGTAAGCTGAACGCTCACTTGGCTCTGCCTCTTCCTGCCAGCTACAGCAAGCCCCGCCAAAAGCAGCAGCTGTTATTTTTTTTAACCATATGCTAACATGCTAGGCAGCTAACTCGCTAATGTTATTCTATAGCTCATGCTAACGTTTGCTAGCGAGAATTAATATTATTATTTGTAAACAGGAGAAGCAAACAGAGAGTAAACATGAGTAATGAGCCGATGTTTGTTGTTGTTGTTGTCATTGTTAGTAACACTTTGCTCCAAAGTCCCCCCCCCCCCCCCCCCCCCCCCCCAAAACAGAGTGGTACATCCTGTCAGTTGAGGT
Organism: Thunnus maccoyii; assembly: GCF_910596095.1. Classification (NCBI taxonomy): domain Eukaryota; kingdom Metazoa; phylum Chordata; class Actinopteri; order Scombriformes; family Scombridae; genus Thunnus; species Thunnus maccoyii. Next base: position 1,536,289 of record NC_056543.1, read on the forward strand.
GTTTCCTATCTGTGCAGCCGAACTTAGCAGCTCCTCGACGGACTGTTTCACCCTGACGGTCCCGGTGTTTCCTCCACAGGCTGCACTTAACAAACCGAGGCTAACGTTAGCTGGGAGGCTAGCAGAGGCTAGCCGGCTGTGCTTCCCTCCGGTGGTGCCTCGGCTAACGCTCCGCTAGCCTCCCAGCTAACGGTAGCCCCGGTTTGTTATTCAGGGTGAAACAGTCCGTGGAGGGAAGCAGTCAGGCTCTAAACTAGAGCTGCAACTAATGATTATTTTCATTAACGATTAATCTGTTAATTATTTTCTCCATTAATTGATTAGTTATTTGTTTAATAAAATGTCAGAAAATGGTGAAAAATGAAATTCAGTGTTTCTTCGTCTTGTTTTGTCAAAGATCTTCAGTTTACTGTCACAGAGACCAAAGAAACCAGAAAATATTCACATTTAAGAAGCTGAATCAGAGAATTTGATCAAAACTATTTATTGATTATCAAAATAGTTTACGTTTAACTAATAAATTAATCAACTAATCGTTGGACTAAACCATCTGCTCATTTAAAATCCGCCTGATCCAGAGAAAACCATTTAAAAATAATGTGATTTTCACTCAACTAATGATTATTTTTATTTATCACCTAATGTGAAGATTATTTTTTTGGATAAATCAATTAATAATTTGGTCTATAAAACATCATAAAACAGCAAAAATCCACAGTATCCTAGAGGACGAGGTGACTTCATATTAAATTTACTATAATCAAGACGAGACAAGCAGCGAATAATAAAACAAACTGTTTGCTGTTTATTACTTGGAAAAATGACTTAAACGATTAACTGATTATCAAAATAGATTCTTCCACTAATCATTGCAGCTCTGATGTATATTTACAGGACTTTAGGATGTAAAAACTTTGAATCTAAACATCTCAAAAACCAATCGGATCACAGATGGAAACATAATGATTAAAAAAAGTCACAAATTCATTGATCAGTCAGTTAATCGTTGATGTTGTTTCATAAGCAGGAAACCTTCTCCGGTTGCTGTTTTTATCTGTAGTAACACTCAGCTGTAGTGACGTCACTGTGATGTCACTGTGATGTCACTCCTCCTTTCTGACATTTCATTTGACTTTACAAACTGGAAGCGTTTTAATATTAAAAACATGTGACATTAATGAAGTATTGATCCTCACTCTGACATCACTATGACATCATCATGCCGATGACAGAAAAGTGATGTGACTGTTAAATGTCTTTTTTTTTTTTTCAAAAACATTAAAGCCAAAAGTCTCTCGCAGCTTCTAAAAAAAGAATATTTGCTAGTTTTATTTGTCTTTTATGAGAATAAACTGAAGATCTTTGGGTTTTAGACTGTTTGTTGGACAAAACAAGACTCTTAAAAGCGTCACCTTGTGGACATTTTTCACTATTTTCTGACTTTTTATGGAAACAATTAACTGACAAACTTCAGTTGTGAGAACTGAATGAATTCATGGTGGTCCTCACAAGTACAGTAAGACAGACGAGTGTGTGTGTGTACGTGCGTGTGTGTGTGTGTGTGTGTGTGTGTGTGTGTGTGTCATGTAAAGTGATCTGTTCCCATATGAAATACCAACAACAGTCTGTCACACATCACATCCTGTCTCTCTCTCTCTCTCTCTCTCTCTCTATTGTTTCAGATCTGGTTTCTATTAATAGAATCTGAATCCTGACGTCCGTCAACAGTTGTTCAACACAAAAACATGTTTCACCTCCTTCAGCTCCAGCTGCTCAAACTCTCTTCAAACTTTATTTCACATCCTTGTGGACGTCTCAAAGTTTACAAAGAAGTGTCAGCTGATGTGTGCGTGTGTGTGTGTGTGTGCGTGTGACCTCTGACCTTCGTTAGCGAGGATGATGAACTTGGACGGTTTGATGATCTTCCCGTCCAGCGTCCAGCTGACGGTGACGTCAGAGGTTGCAGCAGCGGCGAGGCGGCACTGCAGCCGGAGCCGCTGCCCGTCCAGCACCGTCACATCGCTCGGCTTCTCCGTGAACTCCGGCGCCTTCCCTCCACCTCCTCCACCTCCTCCACCTCCTCCTCCTCCTCCAACAACGCTCTTCTTCTCGTTAATCCCTCCGGCCACGCAGTTGTTCACCGCCGCCTTGCCGCCATCCCCGTTCTTCTCCGGGGTCGCCGGCTTCTTCTTGTTAGCGAGGACGGAACGGAAGTCGGCGTCGTTCTTTACGGGCGCCCCGGCCGGTTTGTTGCCGGCGGCGGCGGCGCCCTTCTTTCCCAGCACGGAGCGGAAGTCCACCTGCTGCGGGGCGCTCACCTTGCGATCCTCCTCAATCTTGGGTTTGACACCCTTGAGGTTTGCCTTGAAATCCATCTGGTGGCGATGGCGTTCGTGGGTGGTGGTGGTAGCAGTGGTGGTAGCAGTGGTGGTAGCGGTGGTGGTAGCGGTGGCGGTGGCGGTGGCGGTGGCGAGGCCGGCCTCCCTTGGCTCCTCTCCCGGGTTGTTTTTGGTGTCGCCGGCTCGGCGTCCCAGCAGCGAGCGGAAGTCGAGCTGCTGCGCCTCCCTCTGTCGCAGCTCCTCTTCACCGCGCTCCCTGGTTTCCACGCAGCGTTTGAAGAGGCCTTGAGGAGAGTCCTGGTCACCCTCCTTCTCCTTCTTCTTCTTCTTCTCCCTCTGCAGGTGCAGGAGTTGCGGGTCCGACGCTCCTCCTCGCTCCTTCTGCTCCTGGTTGGCCTCCTGCCACTGCCGACTGACACTGCTGCTGCTGCTGCTGCTTCTCCGCTCCACGCCTCCTCTTCCTCCTCCTCCTCCTCCTCCTCCTCCTCCTCCTCTCAGCGCCGCGGTCCCACCAGCTGCTCCTCCTCCTCCTCCTCCTGCTGCTGCTGCTGCTGCAGGGCTGGACGAACAAGCACAGAGACAGATGGAGAGAGAGAGAGAGAATAAACAGAGCTGGGTTAAAGCCCCCCTGGAACAAGAGGACAGGCTCCGCCCCCCTTACAGCAGGGGGGGGAGGGGGTGAGAAAACGGACCCCGACCCAAAATGTTCACGTTACATCACGAGTGACTCGACTGCCCTTATACGGGTATACACCCAGAACAGACTGAACACACACACACACACACAGATGTAAACACAAGTGAAACTGGACTCTGAGGACACACTCCTCCTTCCTCTGAGTCCACTTAATCCCCAGTCATCCCAGTTACTTTATCTGACTGGGAACACAGTCGTTTCTGTCATTTTCATGCTTGTAAGTTCAGAGGAAGTGTGGAATGAAAGAGAATAATTCCCATAGTTTAGTTTTGCAGGACGGTGTGTTGCTGCGACGGGGAGGACGACCAGGACTGATATCTCTCTCTCTCTGTGTTTTATACTCGCAGCTTGAAGAAACATCTGAGTTTTAACGGTTGTTAGGAACATGATGACTAAACCTACTGAACTATATTCACCAGCAACACTAAGAAGCACTCAGATTAAAACCATCAACATGAAACAAGCAAAACAAAAAAATGAAAGTACATTTTTGACTCGTCATCGCATGAAAAGCTCAGGTGTCACTGATGACGTCATCGTAAATAAACCATGAGTGACGGTGCAACAGTGAACCGAGGAGCCTTCAGGATCATTCACTTTATTATTTACACATTTTATTATTATTTGCTTTTCCTGCATGACACACGTCAAGATGTTAAACGGACTCAGCAGCTGAAACAAGTCGACACAATGAAAGATAAACCAGTACATAAAAACTCATTCGTGCTCTTATTAATAATCTGATTTAGTTTGACTGTTAATGTGTTTTTGACTCTTTGAAATCTCCAGTCTGAGTTTTGTTCTGGATGTTTTTAGTTTTTACTTCACTGATTTGTTTCAGTGTCGCAAACTGTTTTTTTTTAAAACATCCAAAAACTTTTATATTTTCATCAGCTCATATTATTATTATTATTACTCCCATCACGTCCTTCGACCAATCACACGCAGCGAGTGTAAACAGTGCAGCCAAGAGGAAATGCTGGCTCTGATTGGTTCGGTTGATAGGGACGGATTAGAGAAGCTTTAGGGAATTTCTGGATATAGGACGGACGGACGGACGGACGGATGGATGGATGGGAGGATAAGTGGGGGGGGGGGGTGAATAAATAGAGATCAATGGATGAAGCAGAATAAACCTCTGGATGGAGAGATGGATGAAAGGATAAACAGTTTATTTTGTGTCTAAAAACTCAGCAGCTCAGGCTGTTTAACGTGTATCATGATAAATCTATTTACTGTTTATTTTAATTTAACTCAATTATTATTTTATTATTAATCCTTCAGAAATAAGAGTTGGGAGTCACACTGTAATCAAGACTTTTCATCAGGGCTGCAACTAACAATTATATCCATTATCAATTAATCTGTTGATTAGTTGTTCGGTCCATAAAATGTGGATCAGTGTTTCCAAAAGTCCAAGATGACGTCATCAAATGTCTTGTTTTGTATATTCACACCAGAGAATTGTGGTATTTTTCATTAAAAAAAGGACTCAAAGCGATTCATTGATTACCAAAACGGTTGCCAGTTAATTTTCTGGCGAACGACTCGGCGATTAATCGACTGATCGTTGCAGCTCTACTTTTCATCCAGCACATGTTGTATCATAATGTTCATAATTTATATTAACATCTCTACAGTTCTACCATTATCCTACAATACAGAAGACTCAAAGCTTGATCCCACAGAGCAGATCGAACAGGCAGGAAGTGATAGATAGAGCATCTGGTCAATAATAATATAATAAAATACACATCAACATTACGTTATAACCGGTGGCACCAGGCCAGATGTCGACCAATCAGACGATATCTGTCACTGTGGAGAACGAGAGGTTCATCTTGGAACAGGATTTTACGACAGGAGTTAGGAGTATTTGGTGTGGAAGATGAAGTATAACCTACTTATTAGCTAGCATATGAATATAAATATGTGATTTTGCCAGACTTACTGCATGGGAAAGCAAAATGCTCCGTTTCTGAAACACTCCCAGTGGGATATGACGCCATGCAGAGAACAGAACAAAACCATGTGCAGCCAGAACGCAACGCAGTGGTTTACGTCATACTCTCCTTACGCAGAGCCTTTTATTCAGCTAACTTCTCAGGCAAAGACAGTAGATTTATAACATGACGAGTTCAATGAGTCCAAGCGTGTCGGCTTGGACGGTGTCAGTGTGTTGGATGAACATCAGATTCGGCTGAAAACACAGCGAACAGAGGAAGGTGATGAAGACTGACCCGCTGTCGTCTCCTGCTCGTCCTCCTCGTCCTCTCGTCCCGTCCGTCTCTCCTCCATCGCCGACGGACAGACTGGCCACAGCGCTGCACTCCCCGACCTTGTTCCTGACGCACAGAAACACAGCGTTTTGCTCAACGGTACTTCAACAGCAGCTCAGCCAGTCTCTCCTGACACGCCGAAACCTTTTGTACCTCATTCCTGTCCTGTCAAGTTTCCTGTGACTTCATATAGTCTCACTACTATTTTACAGGAATACCAGGTACTACTGTAGTACCCTCTCTGGTACAATAAATATATATCCTTGTATTGTATAAAAGTGGTATATGAAACTGATATGATCCTTTAATTTTATACCAATTTCCTGGAAAAGTTGTGAGTAATTTGCAGATATTTAACAAGTTAATTTTTCGGACATTTAACAGAGAGAGTTTGTGCAATTTGGTACAAATTATAAGAAAAAATGGAAGAAAGTGTTCAGTTGGTTTAGCTGGTAAGTGCCAACTCTTTATATTTGAGTTCATACGTGGTTAACTTGCAAAAAAAAAGTTGAATAAATGAGACTTTTAACAATTCTTGACAACAAACAAATATTTTGTTTTCAGTGTGTAGTTTTTGTGTGTCGAACTACATATTAGCATGTTAGGTTGTTTCTTAAAACTCCATAATAAGCAACATTTCCTGTATATTACCAAATTACATAACCTTTCAAAGAAAAGTTACACAGCAGATACTTTTAGGAAATTATGGAAAAAAAACTTATATGGTAATTTATCGTTTGACACACAAAACTACACACTGAAAGTTAAATATTTTCTGTCTGTTAAATAATTGTCAAAAGTATTTTAAGAAATTTAGCAAATGAATAACTACGTATGAACTCACATATAATGAATCAGCATTTACCAACTAAATCAACTTTTTTCTGTGTTTTTCTTATAATTTATACCAATTGCACCACATTCTCTTTAAAATGTCCCAAAATTAACCATTAAATACCTGCAAATTACTCAGAAAAACTCCCAGATATTAGTATAAAACAAAGGAACCTGTAAAATGAAGCAGTACCCAATATCCCTACGTAGTGTTCTTTGCAGCTTCCTTGTTATCTACAGTATGTGTCTACTACCCTTACAGTACCCTTCCCTTATAGTACCCTTCCCTTTACTCTCCATGATTAATGTCCACTGTAATTCTCTCTGCAGAACCTGAGTACCAGAAAACAAGCAGTACAATTCATTACTGAAAAATTATGCTTAGTACTTGTGAGGAACTATACCTTGTACTTTTCCTTATACCCTGGTACCCTACCAAGTATTCTTTGCAGTGCCCTACTTAGTCCCCAAAATCTAAAACAAGTGGCAGAATGAATTCTGCTGCATTTCTTTAGTTTACACTCAGTGCTCGTAGTACTCCTACTCCTAGTTTCATAGTACCCGGGCTTATACCCCTCTCATTACCATCTTTAGTACTTTGGTATCCCCCAAAATACTCTAGTACCCTACTTTGTGCCCAGTACTCTGACAAAAGCAGAAAAGCACATCCGGCTACGTTTCTGTATGTTATGCAACATAATCTTCCTTGTTTACTAATTATTTATGTAGTATCTTTAATAGTACTCCAGTATACTTTCCAGTACTGCTCTGTGTACACTGGTACTCCCCCCAACACTCAAGTATTCTACCTTGTACTACCTTTGTAGTACACTACTACCCCTTTTCAGTATCATCTTTCGTGTCACAGATACTACAAAAACATACTTATAATTATATTTAAATACATATAACTTTTGGGTACCTAGTAACCTTGAACTCAAATGATCCTTTCCACATCCATGTAGTCGTAAAGGTCCACGTGACATATACTATATATACATATTTGTTATATTTACACATATTATATAAAATACCTATGATTTCTACAAACTCCCTGACTAATGAGAACTCTGTATATGACAATATTTGTACCGTTATACCTGATAATAAATACTTTAAATGAAGAGAAACATTGAATAAATCTGACGAAAGACGAGAATTTATGAAGAGGCGGATGGATAGATTATGGATGGATTTATGGATGGGGGAGGGGTGGTGTTTCCTCTTTAACATTAATCCTAACTTCCTCTACATACTGTACATCACAGAGGATTATTTTATCATGTTGCTGCCCACAAAATATCTGCTTCTATGTATGGTGTTTCCATATATGTGTACAACAGATCATCTACTGCATGTATAAAATTTTGAGGTACTTGTACTTTACTTGAGTATTTCCATGTGATGCTACTTTCTACATTTCAGAGGGAAATATAGTACTTTCTACTCCACTACATTTATTTGACAGCTTTAGTTACTTTTCAGATGAAGATTTGACACAATGGATAATATAACAAGCTTTTAAAATACAACACATTGTTAAAGATGAAACCAGTGGTTTCCAACCTTTTTGGCTTTTGACGTCTTACAAAAAGCAGTGTGTAGTCGGGGTCACATTTCACATGTCTATGAGTTGTTAACAGCTCCACCAAATAGTGATTTTTCCCTCTAAACTTCTCACATGCTTTCATTTCAATAAATGTTCAAATGATCCAATATTTCAGCAAAAATCAAAGATTAGAGAAAAAGTCCAAAAACTGAAAACAGATTTGTGTATCAGAACTTTGTTTTTTCTTCTTTCCTCTCCCATTAATCATCTCACCACCCCTCAGATTTATCTGCTGACCCTTTGGAGGGGCCCGACCCCTAGGTTGGGAACCACTGGACTAAACTAGCTAACTGTATATAAAGTAGTGTAAACTAGCTCCACCTCCAGCAGCTACAACAGTAACATGCTGCTCTAACACTGATGCTTCACTATTAATAATCTAATGATGTCATATATAATAATATATCAGTCAGATGGACCAAACCACTACTTTTACTGCAATACTTTAACTACATCAAGCTCATAATACTTATGTACTTTTACTGCAATACTTTAACTACATCAAGCTCATAATACTTATGTACTTTTACTGCAATACTTTAACTACATCAAGCTCATAATACTTATGTACTTTTACTGCAATACTTTAACTACATCAAGCTCATAATACTTGTGTACTTTTACTGCAATACTTTAACTACATCAAGCTCATAATACTTATGTACTTTTACTGCAATACTTTAACTACATCAAGCTCATAATACTTATGTACTTTTACTGCAATACTTTAACTACATCAAGCTCATAATACTTATGTACTTTTACTGCAATACTTTAACTACATCAAGCTCATAATACTTATGTACTTTTACTGCAATACTTTAACTACATCAAGCTCATAATACTTGTGTACTTTTACTGCAATACTTTAACTACATCAAGCTCATAATACTTGTGTACTTTTACTGCAATACTTTAACTACATCAAGCTCATAATACTTATGTACTTTTACTGCAATACTTTAACTACATCAAGCTCATAATACTTATGTACTTTTACTGCAGGAGGATTTTTCATGCAGGACTTTTACTTGTAATGGAGTTTTTAATAATAATAATTTCTACTTCAGTAAAAGATGTGACTACTGATGAATATATGGAGCTGTGTTGTTCTCTTACCTCAGGCTGACCAGGTAATCTCCAGCGTGATGCTTTTTAACTCTCCTGAAGAAGAAGAAGAAGTTATTGTTATGGTTCTGTGATCTCTGTCCCTTGAGATTTAGAAATGTCAAAAACCACATGACGTAGGTGTTACTGTTGACCTGATCAGCAGTGAGATGACGTCCTCTTTCTGCAGCAGTTCATAATCTCCTCCGGAGGTCAGAGGTCGGCTCAGGTCGGCTCTGGTCCAGGTGTACTGGGGGAACGGGTCTCCGGCGATGGCGCAGGACAGGAGAACGTGCTGACCGGCGGCAGCACTCACCGGTTTGGGTTTGGTGATGAACCAGGGCTGCACACCGTCCTGGGGCTCTGCCGCAAACACCACAAACACAACTGTTACCATGACGACAGCCGCAACTAAAGAAGCTTGAAGGTTCATTCTTGACCCTGGAAGCATCACAGGGTCCTGTAGCTGAAAGCTTTGGAGAAAACAAGTAAGTAGACCTTGTGAGAAGATGTTTTTTGTCTGCTGTTTTATTCTCCTCTGGACACATTTTATTTCTAATCCTAATATACTTTCAAACTGATGTTTTATATATATATACTTTTTATGACTTTATGGCTCAATACTTTGACATAAAATTTGATTCAGACACTCGTGTTCCTCAGAGGATGAATCCTGCTGACTTTTCCTCCAGCGCCACCTGCAGGTCAAATCTTCATGTATCTAGTGAAATATCTCCACATCTACTCGGTGGATTGGCAAAGAATTTGGTTCAGACATTCATGTTCCCCTGAGGATGAACTCTTATAACTTTGAAAGGTGCAAAAAACCCTTAAAGGGTCTTCATGAGGACATTCTCCGATGCATGAGAGAGGAAGAGAGAAAACAAAAGATAAGTTAATTAACATATATTGTAAATTAATAGTTACTAGTGGGCAGTTTCTAAATATAAGATAAGACAGGATAGAGATGAGGAAGGACGACGTTACAGAGAAAGACACAAACCTTTTACGGCTTTTTTAAATTATGCAGACGCTGAGTTAAAAATATCAGACGGCAGAGCGCTCGATATGATTGAACCTCTGTAAATTAAACAAAACTGTAGTTGAGATGTTCCACAGACAAGACGCCCGAGTGGAATAACGTAATATAATTCATGAACAAAAGGGGGGGAAGACTCCTGTTAAAGCATCTGCGTACAAACAAAGCAATCTGTGGTTGGTCGACCTGATAAAGGCTGAGGACGCCTGACTGCAGCGTTTAGCTCTGCTGGGTCTACGTCCAGCCTCACAGAGCTGCTGGCAGGTCTCGGTGACATTAAACACTGAGTGAAACAGATGCACGGTTACCCTCCACAGTGAGCTGGGCCTGGGTGCGGTCCTCTCCGTACTGGTTCCAGGCCTGGCAGCTGTACGTCCCAGTGTCCTCTGGGAAAACCTCCTGGATCAGCAGAGTGCAGCGGTTCTCCTCTCTGAGGAGGTGAAAATCCTCCGACTCCGTCACCTCCTGCCCATCATGGAGCCACACCACCTCTGGAGGGGGGTGACCTGCGAACCGCAATGACCTCTTAGTGCACGTCAGATTTAACAGGATTCATCCTCTGAGAACCCTCAAAGTGATCAGAATGTAAGAAGAAATAATCAGGACTCACAGCAAGAAGTACATAATAATCATGATGAATATTACACAGAACTGCTCTCCAGAGACTGAAAACATGATGCTGTTATTAGTCTTTGGAGCCGTTTCTAAACAAACTAATGAGACCAAACTCTTCATGATGAAGGAACATATGACCCAGTGCAGCGCTGTGACTCACTGACGTGTTTTTAATCAGATATATCAGCTTTGATACACACACAATACTAGTTAGTAGATCAGTTCATTGTTGGTTTGGATCCAAACATGAAGACAAATATAGAAAATTGTCAGACATATCCTTTAAACCTTTTCAGCCGCTAGGCGTCTCAATCAAAACAATAACAGAAGACGGAGTGTGATGACGGTGTGAAGTAGCAAGGGATCATGGGAGTTGTTGTCTTCGTTGTTAAATAACCAGCTTCACCGGGATAGGATTACTCCAAATGTTTTTACCCGCAGAGGTCTCCTCCTGGAGGGGCTGTTAGCCGAGCTGCTGCTAACGTTTGTCCAGTTTATTTCTCTGATAACTTAAGATCCAGACGTCCAATGACTAAAATCCTTCTTCCGGCTAAAAGATATAGTTAAAAACCACCTAAATTTATCATGAAAATGTGGCTTAAAACTGAATAAAAGTCCATTTATAACAGTTTGTGTGGAACAACCACAACGCCGATGTATTATCTTGTATGTGTGTAAGTTACTCTTTGGTAGACGCCATTGTAGCGGACAAACACAGCGCCGCCGTATGCATCTTGTGCGTGTTTACTCTTTGGTAGAGGAGGTATGACGCCATCGACAGGCGACCAAATGAAACGGTCCGTTACTTTGATTAAATTACAGATTTCTCTGGGTTTGAACATTGTTGGAAACATTTGGGATAATGTAAGTACACAACTCAACAACATATATAACATAGGTCTAGTTGTTTTTAGACATGTTAATGTGGAATAATTACATATTACAGCTTTAAGCAAAGAAAGTTAAAGAAAACTGATAATCCTGCAACAGTTTCCTAAATGTTTTTCATTTCTCTTTGCAAATAAAAAACAGTGAGGAGAGACGACAGGTTGGATTAGAGATTCATCAGGTCGGGGCTTCATGAGTTCAGGTATCTCTCTAGAAGGGAAGCAGCTATCGGGACCCACTGTAAGCACACAGGATGTGATGCACTGGAACGCTCCTTTAAAGTCAAACTTCATCTGTGGCGAGAGATTATTATAATTATATAATTATTAGGTAACAGTTTGTTTTACAGGTCCTTTGATTTTTATATGAATTTCCTGATGTTTTATGTGTAATTTGCAGGTATCAAACAGTTACCTTTTGGCGTTTTACAGAGAAAGTGGCGAAATTTGGTACAAATTATAAGACAAAAACAGTAAAAACGGGTTCAGTAGGTACGTGCCCACTCATATTTGGGGTCATATGCAGCTGTTAATTTGCAAAAAATCTTAATAAATTGTTTAACTAACAAAAAATACTTTTTTCAGTGTGTAGTTTTGTGTGTTAGCATAAATAAATAAATACATTCTCCATGTGTTAGCATTAGCATACAAGGCACAGTTCTCATAAACTTATAATACCAAGAATTAACAGTTACACAGCAGCTGCTTTTAGGAAAGTATTGATTTCTTATTATTAAAATATTAAACAACTTAATATGCTAATATGTAGTTTGACACACAAAACTAAACACTGAAAACTAAGTATATTCTGTCAGTTAAAGAATTGTTAAGTGTGTAATTTATTAAGAATCTTTGCAAATTAACAAATACATATTAACCTAAATATAACGAGTGGGTTCTTATAGTTCGTACCTGCATCTGTAACCGTTAAATACCTGAAAATTACTCCGAAAACTTCCAGGAAATGAGTTTCAAACGAAGGTACCTATAAAGTAAAGTGTTATCAATTCTTATTATCTTCCTGAGAAGTCGTTATCTGGAAATAAAGAGCAAACCTTCAGAAACAGTTTGATGAGTGAAAGCAGAGATCAGACAGCAGCTTATATGGAGAAAAAACCCTCTGTGGAAAATCATTATGTAACACACACACACACACACACACACAAACACACAAACACATACACACACACACATTCACACACACACACACACACACTCTGGGTTAATAATATGGAGGCTTCAGCTATAGTTCACTTCTATAGTAACTCAACTTATATTTCAGGCAAACTGCTGTCAGATCTGCTGTACAAGAACCTGAACACACACACACACACACACACACACACACACACACACACACACACACACACACACACACACACATTTATACTTCTACCCTTGTGAGGACTCTCATTGATGCGATAGAGCCCCTAAACCCTAAACTGAACCCTAAAACCAAGCTGAACAACCTCTGAAGGTTTGTCCCACAGTAAGGACCGCTCACTGCCCGCATCTAACACTCAACTCGGTCCCCACAAAGATAGACATACAAGTATCACACACACACACACACACACACACACACAGAGGAAATGAAGAGGCAGGAATCGTCCAGAGTGAATCTGTCCTCATCTCATCTCCACCATCTCCCTGGAGATCTGACAGGAAATACCACAGCTCAACACACACACACACACTGAACGCATAAACACACACACACACACACACTGAGCACATAAACACACACACACACACTGAGCACATAAACACACACACAGTCGTACCGGTCAGCTCCACCGTCATGGTAACCCTGCTGCCGTCCATCACCTTCAGGTCCGTCAGGCCGCCGGTGAAGCGAGGAGCCTCACACACTCCTCTGGCCTCTGTGACCTCTGACCTGCGACCCTGCGGTCTGCCTGCAACATGACAACACGTGAAGAAGAAAACGACACATCAAACATCTGCCCAGTCTCACGTCTCGTTAGCTGTTCCTGAGTTCAAACTCGTTATAACATCAAAGTGCAGATTTACGCATCAATCAATTAAAACCAGATGCAGCAAAATACAAACAGTCCAATTAACAAGTCTTTATTTTACACATCATTTACATTTATATTCATTTCCTGGAAATTTTCTGAATAATTTGCAGGTATTTAATAATTAATTTTACAGATGGTGCAACTTGGTACAAATAATAAGAAAAAACAGAAAAAAGTGTTAAACGCACAATATGTAATTTCAGCCGCTAGGCGTCTCAATCAAAACAATAACAACAGACGGAGTGTGATGACGGTGTGAAGTAGCAAGGGATCATGGGAGTTGTTGTCTTCGACGTTAAATAACCAGCTTCACCGGGATAGGATTACTGCAGTGTTCATCATTCAGGATGTTTTTACCTGCAGAGGTCTCCTCCTCTCCAGAACAAACGGATCCAGAGATTACAGGTAAAAACACTAATTAAAGCTGTTTCACCTAAAAAATCAATATTTCTCCGTCGATGTTTGGTGACCACCGGACTTCCTGGAGGGGCTGTTAGCTGAGCTGCTGCTAACGTTTGTCCAGTTTATTTCTCTGATAACTTAAGATCCAGACGTCCAATGACTGAAATCCTTCTTCCGGCTAAAAGATATAGTTAAAAACCACCTAAATTTATCATGAAAATGTGGCTTAAAACTGAATAAAAGTCCATTTATAACAGTTTGTGTGGAACAACCACAACGCCGATGTATTATCTTGTATGTGTGTAAGTTACTCTTTGGTAGACGCCATTGTAGCGGACAAACACAGCGCCGCCGTATGCATCTTGTGCGTGTTTACTCTTTGGTAGAGGAGGTATGACGCCATCGACAGGCGACCAAATGAAACAGTGTTTTTAGACATTTTAATGTGGAATAATTACATATTATACCTAATATGTAATGTAATAAGGGGCCATACTTTTTGAGTGCTTGTGTTTATATATTTGGGTCTCTGATGAACCGACTGACACACAAGCTGTGAAATAAGACCACCCAGTCAGTCATGTGATTCAACAAGCCATTCAGATTTGATGCCCCTTCTTACATCACATGGGGGCGAAGCTAACGTAAGCTAAACTAAGCTGAGGGTGAATAATTTGCATATGGCGGAGCAGAGCCGAAGAGTCCTGCTGTCTTCTGTCTTCTGGAGGAATAAACACCTGATTCTGCTCTGATCTGTTTGTTTTTTAAAAGTTTGGTGGATTTATCCTCAGTCTCGCTTCTCAGGCTAACCGGCGCTAAGCTAACACCAGAGTCACACACACCACCTCAGCTGCTGTCATCAATAATAAACATCTTAAATGCCGATGAGTTTATATAATGTTAATGTTGCACAGTATGTAGATATCTATGTGTATAAACAATAACGTCGCTGCCGTATTCATGCCTTTAGGGGACGTTGTTTTGAGTGTGCTACAATGTTAGCTTAGCTCTGATCGATCTGAACTCCATTCAGAAGCATTTTAACAGTTGTTTGCTTGTCATCTTGCCTGACAAAGCATGAATTCAGGCTTTTTTACAAACAATATAATGATGTAGTTAATTCTGTATCCTTCTGATTTGATTATTTCAATTAAATCACAGTAAAATCTCAGTTTATTTACAGTGAAACGGGGCTGTTCAGACAGGAGGAGAAGGCTGCTGTGCTGCTTCATCCTTGTGGTATTTTGACCAAAGCAGGTCAGATACGTTTTATTAAGACCTTGGGGAACTGTGTTAACTTGTGGAAAAGGGTCATAATATGGCCTCTTTAAAATGGTTTAGTTGGTCAGTGCTGATTCATTATAACTGGGTTCATATCTAGTTATTAATTTGTAAAAATTTTTAATAAATGAGACTCTTTAACTGACAGAAAATTCACGTTTTTTAGTGTGCAGTTTTGTCTGTTATATGATATATTAGCAATTAGCTTTTTTTCAGTAATTTCCTAAAAGTAGCTGCTGTGTAACTGTTAATTCTTTATAACTACATTACTTTGAAAGAGTTATGTAATTTTGGTTGTACACAGGAAATGTGCTCATTATACAGTTTTTCAGAAACAACTTAATATACTAATAAAGTTATTAGTATATTAAGTTGTACACTTAAGCTGCGTTCAGACTAAATCCGGCAACGCGTCACTACCACGCAGGCTTCTGCGGAGGCGTGGTCATCACGAGGCTCGTTTGTGTGACGTATCTGATCGTAGCACAAGTACAAATACTCACCAGAACTTCTGACTCGCAGCCCGGTGAGTTCTCATATAAACGCCTTCTCGTAAAAATGAGTTCTAGTATAAATGTGGACTTTGATGATGTTATATGAGCTTCTGTGTGTCCACCGTGTTCAGTTCACAGGAAACAAACCATGTGACTCTGTGTTCTGTTTACACACTTTCATTATTTGTGTTTATTTATTATAGTATGATTACTTTATTACATTAAATATTTTCTGCTTCCTCTGTCTGTGTGTCTGTTTTTCTGTGTAAACTGTGAGGACTGGAGTGTGTATATCAGCTAATAACACACACACACACACACAGGCAGTGAGACAGTGTGTGTGTGTGTGTGTGTCCTCTCAGGCATGTCTGATATGTACACAGAACACAAAGACTTACCATTTAGCACACACACTCATACACTCATACACAGCAGAAATACTGTGTATTCATACTCACATGTGCACTTATACATGCACACACGTTACCCACACACACACACACACACACACACACACACAAACAGACACACACACACACACACACACACACACACACACACACATACATCACACACGTGTCTCTGTCAGATATTGCAAGAGAGAAAAGGAAACCCAAACTCCATATATGGTGAGGACGAGTCAGGACCAGACTGATGATCACACATGCTCTCTCTAACATAAACGCACACACACACACACACACACACACACACACACACACACACACCTGTCAACAGTTTTGCAGACGTCTCTTTAATAACGGACGTCTGCAGGCAAAATACTTTCTGTGCTGCAGGAGATTTCAATACTGCGAGCGGCCACCAGGAGAAACCGGCGAGCGGCGGCGGCGCCATCTCAGCTCTTGATACATCCGTGGTATATATTTATTTATTTATGGTTGACAACAACTTTGAGGGCGCAGACATGTTGTTTGAATAGAACTTTATCAGAACTGTCGACGGTCGTTCAGCCCCCCCCCGTGAGAGGCAGCAAATGGGAGGCGAGCACTCAGCAGCTTCACGTCAGAGTCAGCCGTTGTTTTCAGTGAGTCCTTCTGGTCTCAATCTGTAAATTCAGACCCTCTAATAAGTGTGCTGCTGGTCATTTTGGAGATTATTGCTCCGTTAATAAGATTTGAAGACTTATAATAGCTTTGATGTCTGCTGTGTGAGTCAGACTGTTGCTGTAATATTCACTTAGTTTAACGTTACCTGATTGCGATACCTGCCCTGTATAAAGTATATAGATAGACTTTATTGATCCCCAAAGAGGAAACTACGATAGTCACCACATGCCAAACACATACCACAAGTACAGTTAAAACAGTCTGAGAGACGGCGGACGCATGGAGAAGTAATGCATGAATACAGCCGGCAGTAATACATAATCATAAAGGCCACTTAATACTCCAACAACCAACCAACAACACGAAGAAGAAGAAGAAAGGACTCCAGTTATGATGCTCTGGTAAAAGCTTGAAGTGTTGTGGATATTTGTGAGCGATGGTCAACACTTCAGTGGAGAGAAGCACACGGGAGGCTTTGATGTCTGAAGGCTGAAGATGTTTATTGAACTTACTTGATCAAGGAGAATCATAAACAGCGAAGTTGTTGTAACTCGGATGACGTCTCTTTAGTCTTTAACTCGAGCAGATCGGCCTCCAACACGAGTGTCAAACTCATCTCCACCGAGGGCCCTCAAAGGGCCAGATGTAACTTTTAAATGTAACTAGATGTCCTTAATGTTAAATAACTCTGAATGTATTACTTATTCAAGTTAAAAAATATTATATATATATATTTGCATAGATGTAAAAAAGTATGTTTGCTTGTTGCTTTGTTTTATAACATAAATCCTTTTAATTTGTCAGGTTATGAAACCTACATGACTCCATCAATCAACCATCAAACTATCCAAGAGAATAAAGAAAAATAACATCAAACACAAGTTATGACGTTAACTTTGTTCAAAACTTTTCTGTCACAGTTGAGAGAAGCAGAATATTTTTGGCAGACTTCGCTCCGTGTTTGGTGGATCGTTCTCTGTGACCACAGACGCCTCAGAACACAAAAGACAAACATGTTTTCTTCTTCTCGTCTTTCTTGAAACTGCCTTCCGTCTGCATCAGTTTTTCTCTTTCTGGACATTTTTTGGCGTCATTATTTATATTTCTCAATTCCACTTGTTGGGGAAATCACATTGATGTTGACACATCGCAGTCTAGCGGCGGGTCACTTCATGGGTAACATAATCGGCATGCATTGTGGGAAATGTAGTTTTCGGTCAATGCCCGCTTTTGACTTTCTTACAATCAGACCTTTTTCTTGAGTTTATGTCACTTCAGTCACGTTGCATTGAGCCTCAGCTCATCGTCAACACATTTCTGTGTTGTCTAGAAGGTTCCTCTCTGGCCTTGGCTCACCATGGCGATGCTGATATACTCTTCATCACCAAAACATCACAGACAGCTTTAAGAATTACAGCATGACCTCAAGGCTCAGTTTTGACCCAATTTGTAACCCCTAAAGATGGAAAATTCCATAACATGAAGTATTTCTCTCCTGAGCCGTTTCAGGACCATGATGGTATTTTCCATCCACTTTAGTTTTTTGTCCAAATGTTCACGCAGATATTTGTAAGAATGGATAATATCCACCTCTTGACCCTCAATAAAAAAAGGAGCAACTTCCTCCCTATTCATCCTAAAGTCAATGATCAGCTAACGTTAGCCCAAGTAAGCTAGCGTTAGCTTGGGTCTGAGGTAGCGTGAAGGGCAACACCCCCCAGACTCCTTATCTGGAAGGTCCTGGTTCCGAGCAAGGCTTCAGGTCTGCAGGAAATCTATACAAAGAAGAAGAAGAAGAACCTGTTCGGGGGGTAAACGTTCAGTGTGAGCGTTAACAGACCGTTAAAACCTGTTGGTGGCAGTTAAACAAAACATAACGATTTGTTAACCAGCCATGAAAAAGAGCAGCGGCGCTCAGGAAAGAAAGGATCCATCCATCTGATCAGCTTTCGTCTGAGCAGATACTGATGTAAAGATCAGACGTGACTGCAGCTTCTCACAGAGGAGATGATGATGATGATGATGATGATGATGATGATGTTTTTTTTTTCTGAAGAGCAGAAACTTTATTGTCCACACATGGACATGATGAGGTTGTTAAACTCTGAAGGTCGAGTGGGTCAGTCTGTGGGAATCTCCTGTTATTTACACACAGATCCCAGTGTGTGTGTGTGTGTGTGTGTGTGTGTGTGTGTGTGTGTGTGTGTGTGTGTGTGTGTGTGTGTGTGTGTGTGTGTGTGTCCAGTCGGGGGATTTCCTGCTGCGGGAGGATTTTCTTCCCTCAGACTGATTCTCCTTATAAAGCTGTGATCATCTTCTCTGTTCTTCACCGCCGTCTTCACGTGCTGATGGATGATTGGCCGACCGACGCTGCGTTCACTGCTCGCTCACTCGCTCGCTCGCTCGCTCCAACGTTTCTTCAGACTCAGCAGCCTGAGAGTATTTTAAGCTCAGATGCTGATTTCACAGATTCACACATGTTGTTCCATTTAAGACAGATGCATCTTGAGTTAAAGGAGGGTTCACAGTGATTTAAGTCTGTCATAAACCAGCCGTCAGGTGTCCATAGTAACAGTGAGAGAGGTTTTTCCTCGCTGTGATCATTCCTCCTGTTCATACTGGATATTAAAAGATCCTTCAAATGTGCTTTCAATGGAAGTGATGGAGGATAAAAACACATTTACAGTCTTTGTGCTTCCTCGTGTTTCCCTGAAGTAACAAAAAAGTGCTTTACATAAAAGTTTAAAGGCATCAAGACTGAATGTAACACAATATAAAAAGATGTTTAAATACAATTAAATAGTTGGTGATAAAAATAAGCTAGAACAGAGTAAGACAGTACAGTGTAATAAATGAATAATTACTTGATTTAATAAGAAGGTGAACAGAAAAGTCTTCAGCTGTGATTCAACAGAACTGAGAGTTGCAGCAGACCTGAACGCTGCGTCTCCGGGTTTAAGTTTTGACTCTGGAGGACAGAAAGCAGACCTGATCCAGACCACCTGAGAGAGGTCTGCTGGATGCTTCATAACGTGGCAGCAGATCAGAAATGTAATGTTGGCCTTAAACCAGTCAGTGCTTTATAATAAACCCAACAGCAGTATTTTAAAATCAAGTGTTTGACACCTGAGAGAAGAGACAATCTGTAGAAGATCTGACGTTGACAGATGTCTACTTTCATATTAGCTTCAGATAAACTTTCAGATAAACTTCCATTGTAAGTGCATTATGAAGGGATCTTCTTCTTCAGTATAAACAGGAGGAATGATTACAGCAAGAAAAACAGCTTTCATGTTCATCTGATGACTGACTGCTGGTTTAAAACAAACTAAACTCAGATAAAATAGTGACAGAAATAGTTTCCGATCATCAAGCATGAAGGATATAAAATCAGCTGATAAGTTGTTCAGAAACCAGCCGATATAAGAACAGAAACACTGAAATCAATACTGATCAATACTCACTAATAAACAACAACACGGATCTGAGCTCTGACCTTTGACCTGGACTCTGGCGCTGCACTCCGCTCTGCCGTGGCTGTTCTCCGCCACGCACGCGTACACGCCTTCGTCACGCCGGGACGCACGCTGGATGGTCAGCGTGGCCACGCCCCCGACGCACGAGGACCGAGCGGCGGCAGCAGCAGGAACGGGCCCGTCTGAGGGAGGAAGGAGATGACGTCATCATCATCATCATCATCATCACATTGTGTTTTTTAAAGGTGTACTCCACTGATGAACTCTGATGATGTCACAGTGATGTCATAGGGGTCACAGATTTCCTTACAGTGGACATACATTTAGGAGGCTCTAATGAAAGACCCAGTTGCATTATGGGAAATGTAAGACTGGACCTGCATCTGATTGTAAATCTGAAAGCACGTGTTTAGTTTGTGTGTTATTGTGCAACGTTTTCATAGCAGAGTGGGAGCTCTGTCTTTACTGTATTGGATCTGTGTTTATTGACAGGTGCTGGTTCCGGCCCGGATTGGCTGGCCCTCCGTGCCGCCGCCGCCGCCGCCGGGGATTGGCTGGCCCAAGACGCCGGACTACTTAGCGTCCAGGGTTTCCAGGTGGCGCCGGGGATCGTCGCTAGCATTGGTAGCTAATTAGTCTGTGTTAGCTTAGCAGGATGCTAAAGCGGCCTACGAGACGATGTAGCTTATAAATAACTCTAGAAGCAGTAGAGGGGAGTTAGGTTTATAAAATGTCTTTTCTTTCATTAGAGATTAGTTAGGAGTTGTTTTGTGTTAGATAGTTGGTTCTGGTTAACTTTATTATTATTGTATTTTATTTCTTAAAGGTTCATCATCTGCTTTTAGTGGTTTTCTGTTATTTAAAAAAATCCTGTTCTGATGTCAGATGGTCAAAGTTTCAAAACTTCCAAAAAGGAGAAATGACTTAAAAAAACTGTGAACTCTTTAAAACTTATTTTACTTTAAAACACGTCTGGATCTTTAAGAGAAAACAAACAAAGAAAAATAAAATAAATGATTTGATTGGATTTTTCTCTGTGTGGTCGCTGCTGAGATGAAGACACAGAAACACTGAAGCCGACCCAAGAAGGGCATCGACCGGGGGAGTGTGTGTGTGTGTGTGTGTGTGTGTGTGTGTGTGTGTGTGTGTGTGTGTGTCCGCTGCAGCAGCATGTTTTGTCTTTATATGGCTTCCAGCTCTCATATTTGTTTAACGGTTGTACGGCGCTGCAGCTCTCTCTCTCTCTCTCTCTCTCTCTCTCTCTCTCTCTCTCTCTCTCTCTCTCTCTCTCTCTCTCTCTCTCTCTCTCTGTCTGCTGCTTCTATTCTTCACTCTTCACTGATTCTACTGTTTCTACTGATTTCTGACTGGTTTCTACTCTGTAAAGTCTTTACTGCACTTTCTTCTCTTTCTCTTTCTTCTGTGTCGTAATGTTCGATCATGTTTCGGGGTGTAACTGTGCACAAAAGTTCAGTTCAGTTTTCCGTGCAGCAGAAACAAAGAAGAAATGTAGAAAATAACATTCTAGTCATTTTTATTTGAAAAAAATGTAAACATCCAACGATGGCTCATCGGCTAAAACTATTACTGAAACTGTTTAGTTGTTCTGCAGGAAAAGGAAAACAAGTTTGTGTTTCTTGCAGGGAGTCAGCTGATTTATGGTTGATAGGAAGTGGCTGTTATGACGTGTAAATGTGTTCATAGTGAACAGCCGACCGTCACTGAGGAGGAGGAGGAGGACAGAAGCTCATTACATTCACCAATGAAACAACTAATCAGAGGCTTTATCTCATAATTATGACTTACTGTCATATCATTACAAGAAAAGATCTCATAATTATGAGAAGAGATCTTGCAATTATGAGATAGTAAGTCATAATTATGAGATAGTTTTCTTGTAATTATGAGATTCTGATCTCATGAGAAAAGTTTAAGGTGGTTATCAATCATCATCATTTATGATAAGATGGCGCCACCTGATTTAATGAGCTTTTATTTCCTCCTTCATTTGAGACACTGGAAGATATTAATGAGGTTGATGATTTCAGATAGAAACTAATTTTTCTATCTGAATGTGATGATTTTGTTAGAAAGAACATTTACAATTACAGCTGCAAGCAGCGTTGGTTGGGACCTCACACTCTGGCCCGTCAGGATCAGATCATTTTGCTTTGTAAAAATGAGGGATATTTCTTATTAGAGTGCTTTTATTTTGTTGATTGACATGTGTACTGTCAGGTGTGTAGGGACAATAAGTAACTGCAGCTGGACACAGAAAAATACTCATATATTTGAATGGAGAGTGTGAGCGAACCCACACCTTTTTGAACATTTACTGCTTCCACATAGTTTTAGATACAAACTTCATTTGAACTTTAAATGAGTCACGAGACTTTGACCTACAAATCTTGAATTTACATGTTTTTTCTATCTTTTACTGTTTTTGAGATATTAGAGTGTGAGTTTTAAAGTCTTTTCTTGCTTCTCCTGTGATTTTATAATGAGTGTGTATTGCAGAATGTTTCACAGCACTGAGGGAGTGACATCACCAGGAGCAGTTGGAGAGGAGGATTTTAGAGTACGCTTCTTGTGAAATCTCCTCATAAATCCCATGACTTTGACCAAATCTTACATTAAAAATCATATTTTAGTAGGAAATTTCGTGGCGAATCCACTGATACAAGTTTGAAAGTGGTCAGACTTATAGTTTAGACGTCAGCAGCCTCTGTTTGACACAAAGTTCATGCCTATAGATTGCCTCCCCATTGCTTTACATTGTAAGGGGTGATGTGGCACTGCAACTTTCAGGGCTTATAAAATCCAAACCGTTCGAGTTATTACAAAGTTTTTATCAACTTTTTTTCAGCACAATGTCATAAGTCATGTATTAAAGTTTGAAGTCAATACCATTAACACCCTTGGAGGAGATAGCATTTGTTCAGGGTCCAAAATCGGAGCAAAGTTTTACTTTGAAAGTCTGATTGTGGACTTCCTGTTGGATTTAGGTCAGGGGTGTCAGTGTACGATTAGTAGTTTTTGAAGAGACAAATAATTGAGTTTTGGTTTGATCTCTCTACGACATTCCTACGGGCCGTGGCGGCCATTTTAGTTCCATAGGTAGCGCTAGAGAGCACATTTTGGCACTTTAGGGGTTAATTTTTACATTTTATCAAATTTTTCACCAGACCTGATGTGCGTGCCAAATTTGGTGAGTTTTTGAGCATGTTTACGGGGTCAAATTTAGGGTTTAAGTGGCATAATAATTAAGAAAGAAACAAACAAGCAAACACACGAAAAACAGTAGTCCTCTGCCTTTTGAGCTCGGGCCCTAAATATTTCTCCATTCAGTTACTGATATTTTCTCTTCTTGCTCTACTTTGTTTGGTTTTTGTTGCTATCTGCCTGTCGCTCTTCATTTCAGAACCTTTCTTGTCTTTTTTATGCTCCCAAATTTACTTCTATTTTTCTAACTTTAACGTTACAGCAAGATTTCGGGTCAACTGTTCACATGGGATGTGATCTAACACGTTCTGGTGTTTACACGCGCCGACGCTTTTAATCAGAACAGCTGTGTGACATGCGCAAAAGTGATGAATAAATCAGGGCCGACAACGGACTCAGCAGCCAGACATTCCTCCGCTCTCTGTTTAGCAGCAGCTGAGATTGTCAGTACAATGAGAGGAGCTGGTTAAGTGAACTGGTCAGGTTAGGCTAACACATTGTCGCTAACCTCGGGGCTAACCCCCTTCACAAGCAGGATACAGTACTTGGTTTAGCATTTATTCACTGACAAAGAGTCTAAACTGAACACACACAAGTGGCAACCTCCAGAGTGAAACATGAAGCCAATAATTAAGTGCCAAAAACTGCAGTTCCTTGAACGGCCACTTGAGGCTCCAAAAGCGAGTCAGTCCCCATAGACCCCCATGTTAAAAAGCCAAACTTTACAGCAGAAATAAACATGTTTACAGCCTGGTCTTTATAGCTAATTTCCCTGTTCATGACAACTGTACGGGGGGTGAATTTTTTTATAAGTCACTCATTTAAATTTCATTAAGCTGTAAAGTTATGCATAATTAAGGACACGGCTGCTTTGAGCTAGGTGGCTTGTTTCAGCAACCAGGCTTCATTCGGCCGCCTCAGCGCCGCCTCTCTGCCCATTTTAGATTAGCTGGGAGTCGGGGGGAGTCAGGCACTGCCAAGATGGCGACGGCTCACTTTGAGCTTCAAAACCACTCTTGAGAAACCAATGGGTGACGTCTATATTCGTCACCTAATGTTACCCCCACGTGGGGCAAACATGCGCAGAAAGAATATATTTATTCCAACCAGAGAGAAATGATCAGATTAATGGTTTACATGGTTATTCAGCACTAATATTATCAAAGGTTTACACCGACCCTCTCAAACCAATTGAAAATTCCTTCCGATCAGTCTCTTCTGATTGAGGTGGTTACATGAGTCCATGTAAATGCAGCTACTGTGTCTGCTGCAGGAGTCAAGTTTAATTTAATACACATAAACCCAGTTAGCAGCAGGTAGCATTAGCTGCTGTTACTGTAACTCATCAGAGTAACTTCAGTCACTGATATAACAGTACTTACTGCTATCAGCTGTGCAACGGTGTAATTAAACTTGGAAAGTTAGCTGACTAGCATGGTGGCTAATAAAGGTAAAAATCTGCTTCTCACTAAGTTTGTCAGGAACCTGATTGGTCCTCCTGTCTACATGCCGAGCACTGATTGGTGCTTTGCAGATAAAATTACAGCACAGAGTTTGAGATTGATTTTTTTCATCACTCGTTTAACATTATTGCAGAGTTTTATAAAGTCTCACATGCACTAGCGGTAAGGTTTCACTCCCGTTCATGAAGTATGTAAATGTCTTACCTTGTCCTGTCTTGTTTCATAATGTTTTGTTTTGTAATGTCATGTCTTGTTTTGTTTGTTTGTTTTGCTTTGTTTTTGTTTGTTCTGGTCTCTCTTGTCATGGAAGCTCTTGTAGGTTCTGGTTGTAGATTGATTTATATTAAGTATGGATCTACATGATGTTATACAGTCTGGACACATTATGAGGTCTTTACCAGATTGTTCTGTTCTCCTGCTTGGTTAATAAATAAATAAATAAATAAATAAATAAATAAAGAACAGACAACATGCAACACAGCTTTATATGTGAGTCTGTCAAAGATATTGATAAGAAAATGAATTCATTCAAAAATATAAACAGGAAGCTCAACTTGTTTTCTGCCTTCAAACTCTTCCATTCAGAGTGAATCAGCTCCTCAGAGTCTGTGCTGCCCTCTGCAGGAGCTTTCAGTCCATCACACACTGAGCTTCATCTTTCAATATTCATCACAGGTTTATAGGAACTATTTTAGGAGCTCAGGATCTTTACCTGCGATCTCGCCGCAGGAACCACGTTCAGTATAAACATTCATAGTAACCAGATAGAGATCAGCAGCAGCACTACAACCTGTTATGTAGTTATAGTATAGTTTAGAAATAAAACTAATATTACAAATACAACAAATACTAAAATTTGCTAATAGTTTCATAGCAGCTACGTTCTAGAGAGAACCGTCCATCATTCAGCAGAGCTTCTTTTTTTGGATCACTCTGAATTTCACTGATGAAGACGAACGAAAAATCTTTTTTCTACAAACTTTTTATCACAAAGAAACAACACTGAAAATAAACTCTGACAACTAAAACTATAACAAAGTGTTCGACACTTTTCATCAACAAATAAAACTAAACAATAATGTGAAAGACAGAAAACTGAAGTAATGACTGTTGAAACACACTCGACAGCTACTGATTGGTCAAACAGTCTCCTCCAGCAGCCAATGATCTTCTTCAGAAGTTGATTTAACTGTCGTTCATTCAGTAACGTTCTGTCTCTGTTATCTGACGTCACAGATTTATGGACTAAATTCAAAAACAATCCTCTGAAAATGAGACCAGAAGAAGCATCAGGAGACAAAGACCCAATAAACCTCATCAGATGTGCTGCTGTAACGTCAGCTACAGGTAGCTGCTGCTGTTATTAAATATTTATCATATTTCTTAAATATTATGACTTGTCTCCATTAAAATTCATGTGAATCAGCTGTTAGCAGCTCCTGTTTGCAGTGTAACATGGATGTACAGACAACTAACACTGGATTACTGAAGAAAACTTAAAAACGTGATGATTCTCAGGCAGGTTCTGCAGCCTATTTTTTCTCTGGTTTTATGGGTTTATGGAGGTTTATTGGTGATGGACGTAGGGGGAATGATATCCTCGTCACACTGAATGATATCAATATGTGTTTCATGTTTGTGCGTTCACATTAGACTGAAGTATGACTCTGAGAAGGATTTTTGACTCTTCTTCACCTCACATAGTATCTTTGCCTCACCTTCAACTCTCCAGCGCCCCCCTGGGGAGGCTTCTGGCTTTATCCTGCTGAATGTCTATTACAGACCAGACCTGTCAGTTCCTCCTGCTTAACATGATTTCAATTATTTCATTCCCCACTTCCTCCTGTGATGTTCATCATGTCTGAATGGAGCTTCAGATTTATTATTAGTCCCTGTATTAATATTCCACAGTGCAGAAGTGGAAATCACTCCCTGACTGTCAGACATTATCAGTTATTGATTGGAGGATGTGAAACTTTCACACCACAGAGTGAAAACATGATCATACTGACCGTTGAGCATCCAGCTGACACCTGGAGCAGGTCTTCCCTCCACAGAGACCTGCAGGCTGATGGTCTGACCCTCCGTTACCCAGCAGCCCTGCAGAGCGCTGACAAACACCGGAGGCTGCCGAGACACACCTGAGAGAGAAGAGACGCACCTGAGAGAGAGGAGACGCACCTGAGAGAGAGGAGACGCACCTGAGAGAGAAGAGACACACCTGAGAGAGAAGAGACGCACCTGAGAGAGAGGAGACGCACCTGAGAGAGAGGAGACACACCTGAGAGAGAGGAGACGCACCTGAGAGAGAAGAGACACACCTGAGAGAGAGGAGATGCACCTGAGAGAGAAGAGACACACCTGAGAGAGAGGAGACGCACCTGAGACGCACCTGAGAGAGAGGAGACGCACCTGAGAGAGAGGAGACGCACCTGAGAGAGAGGAGACACACCTGAGACAGAGGAGACGCACCTGAGAGAGAGGAGACGCACCTGAGAGAGAGGAGACACACCTGAGAGAGAGGAGACGCACCTGAGAGAGAGGAGACGCACCTGAGAGAGAGGAGACGCACCTGAGACAGAGGAGACGCACCTGAGAGAGAGGAGACGCACCTGAGAGAGAGAGGAGACGCACCTGAGAGAGAGGAGACACACCTGAGACAGAGGAGACACACCTGAGACAGAGGAGACGCACCTGAGAGAGAGGGGACGCACCTGAGAGAGAGGAGACGTACCTGAGAGAGAGGGGACGCAACTGAGAGAGACGAGACGCACCTGAGAGAGAGAGGAGACGCACCTGAGAGAGAGAGGAGACGCACCTGAGAGAGAGGAGACGCACCTGAGAGAGAGGAGACGCACCTGAGAGAGAGGGGACGCAACTGAAAGAGAGGGGACGCAACTGAGAGAGACGAGACGCACCTGAGAGAGAGGAGACACACCTGAGACAGAGGAGACGCACCAGAGAGAGAAGAGACACACCTGAGAGAGAGGAGACACACCTGAGACAGAGGAGACGCACCTGAGAGAGAGGAGACGCACCTGAGAGAGAGAGGAGACGCACCTGAGAGAGAGAGGAGACGCACCTGAGAGAGAGGAGACGCACCTGAGAGAGAGGAGACGCACCTGAGAGAGAGGGGACGCAACTGAAAGAGAGGGGACGCAACTGAGAGAGACGAGACGCACCTGAGAGAGAGGAGACGTACCTGAGAGAGAGGAGACGCACCTGAGACAGAGGAGACACACCTGAGAGAGAGGAGACGCACCTGAGACAGAGGAGACACACCTGAGAGAGAGGAGACGCACCTGAGAGAGAGGGGACGCACCTGAGAGAGAGGAGACGTACCTGAGAGAGAGGGGACGCACCTGAGACAGAGGAGACACACCTGAGACAGAGGAGACACACCTGAGAGAGAGGAGACGCACCTGAGAGAGAGGGGACGCACCTGAGAGAGGAAGTCTTACATTGAGATGAACGGGTCTTACTGTTGACAGACAGCGTCCATGTTGCCGAGGTGACTGTCTGTCCATCAGCAGTGATCAGCTGACAGCTGTAGTCGCCCCGGTCTGCCTGTCTCACTCTCTCCATGGTGAGGGTCAGACGGGGGCCGTCCTGTCTCTGCTGCAGACCTGGTCCGGTCCTCACCTGACTCCCGTCCTTCAGCCACGTAACCTTGGCAACGGCATCAGACGAGACTGGGAGCAGGTGAGAGGAGAGATCGGTGAGTTAAAGTGATATCACCACGATACAAGGATTCACTTGTTACTCGTTACTTCTCGAACCCTAAACTCGATTGAAATCAAGGGTTTTATTGGATCCTGAGTTACCTTGGCAGGTGAACGTGACCTGTGCTCCCTCTGTAGCCTCCTGGTTCAGAGGAATGGCCTCGAACCGCAGGTTGGACCCCAACACCGACCTCCTCACGGCCCTGAAACACAAGCATACTGGTGTAGAGTACTCTGACCGTTCCTCCAACTGCACATTTTAACACAAAATCATAAAAAAAGTGTATTTTTGCTGCTGGTCTGTATGCAATATGTCCAATACCCGAGACTATCAGCTCTGATCATGTGGTCACAGTCACTGTGGGAGGAAACAGCGTGTTTAGAGGAGAGGAGAATGTAAACTGTACGATGAAGGTGAACAAGTTAATGGAAAAGAAGAACAAAGAGGTAAAACCAACCTGCACATCAGCTGTTTGCTCCTGTTTCAAATAGTCAACAAAGATGACAAAAAAGTTCTGACAAGAACTGATTTATTTTAGGAAAATCAGTCACCTACATGATTTATGCTCTATTCATTTAGGAATTTTGGAATTTGATTCACGGATATTACATTTATTATTAATTTATATTAAATACAATAAAGAGCAAACAGGTTAGATCCTTTACTATCTATCAGCCAGTCGGCTACAGAAGGTTTAATGTTGACGGAGGTGGAATACATATTCGGTTATTATGTTATACATTTAAAGCATTTCTATGACTTTACAGTCATTCTAAGGGTGTTGCAATCATTATTATTATAAAGCTGCTCTTTCCCACCATGGCTGCTTGTTAATTTATTGAATTAATTGATTCGGGTCGACCGGTTTTGGATCGGGTCTATTCGTGTCAGGTCTGGCTGTGCTTGGGTCCCCCTCAGGTCAGGTCGGGTTCGGGTAGGTTTTCCATTGGTCCGTTTCGGAGCGGGTCCAACATTTTGGATGCTTTTCATTTTTCTTTTTACAGTATAATAATGGCCTGATTATGTTACCAAGGCACTCTGAACTCAGCTGAATTCAAGCATGTCCCCCCTGATTAAAGGACTGGTTCACAGCTTTTCCAGTGTGTCTTAAACCAGCAGTCAGGTGTCCATAGTAACAGTGAAAGAGGTTTTCCTCACTGTAATCATTCCTCCTGTTCATACTGGATATTAAAAGATCCTTCAAATGTGTTTTCAATGGAAGTGATGGAGGATAAAATCCACAGTGTGTCCACACAGTCATTTAAAAGTCTGTGTGAAGCTTCTATTCAGCTTCAGCAGTCTGAGTTAGTCATATCAAGTGGATATCTGACACATTTACAGTCTTTGTGTTTCCTCGGACAGTGTTTCCCTGTTGACCTGCGGTGGAAGTAGCTTCAGATAAACTTTTAAATACATTTTTGCACAGAAGGAGGACTGTGGATTTTGTCCTTCATCACTTACATTGTAAATACATTATGTATGAAGGAATCTTCTAATCTTGTGTCTAATCTGACGTTTCTGTTATAAGTGGTTTGATTTCTTTCTGTACCTGCTGCTGCTGTCTGAAGCCCCTGCTGTCTGCTGGACTGGACCAGTCTGAAGTGGAGCAGGGCTCACAAGAGACTGGACCTGCAGACAAACCATCAATCAATCGATCAATAAAACTTTATTTATATAGCACCTTTCATACAAGTCAAATGCAATTCAAAGTGCTTTGCCGCTGATTGACAAATATGAAGGTGAATATGGTTTTGGAGACTAATACACCACACCAAAATAATTAAAAAGCCAAAAAATAAATAAAAAAATAAAAATGAAATAAAAAACAATAAAAGATAACAAAAGATAAATAATAAAAGATAATACAAGCAATAAAAATAACAATCAAAATAAAATTATAAAATACTACACAAAATAAGAGATTATGACAAAACTGTAAAATGTTTAATGGAATGAATAAATATGAATAATGAATAAAATAAATAATAATGATGATAATAAATAAAAGAGGTATAAAATAATAAGCTGTGATGTTTTTTGTTCTCTAGTTCAATTTCAAGGCGCGTTTCAAAACTTTTCCAAAGTCCTCAGTGATTACCAGCTAGTTTAAAACAAGTGATTTTTTTATTAAACATTCAAACGTTTTATTTTATTATCATTGATATTATTTAGCGACACTGGGAGCCTCAACCATCACAGACACTGTTAAAAAGTTCTCAACATTTAAGCACAAATCTCCTCCCAGAGTCCGTGTCTTTGATAAAAATAGAACCATATGTCAAAAATGTTCCAAAACATATACTCTGTGTGGATTTCTGTTGTGTCACACACCAACAGCAGCAAGATTGTAAATGTGAGTTCCCAAAAAGTGCGTCTGGAGGACAAAAAACTGTCTCCTGGCTGAAGCTAATTGCTGTCCCCTGGTGTATTTTACAGAATACATTAAAAGAAATAATATATTTTACATTAAAATGAATGTTATCAGATCTAAAAAAAGTTATGATCTGTTTTTTACCGTCAATTTGTTATATATATTTTCATATATTTCATGGTTTATTACATGAAATATTAAATATTCAGTAATCAGACCTGAATTGTTCCAGCAGGTGGAGCAGCTGCAGTCCTCTTCTCGGCCACCAGAGGGAGCTGTCTGCTCCTCCAGGAGGCTCCCTGTCCAGGCTGAGGGAGGGGGCTTTGCTGGTGCTTGTCTGTGGGAGCACTGGAAGCACTGGAAACACTGGGAGCGGTGTTGTCCACTGTTAGGTTTTTGTCCCTGGTTTGTGTGTCCACAGCTGGTCGGACGGTCCTGCAGGAGGAGTTTTTTAAGGATCTTGATGTCAGTGATGCGATTTGGACTCTTTTGGACTATCTTGGAGACATTTACCCAATATTAATATTAATTAATTCCTCTCATTCAGATACTTGAATTTACATGTATATACACATACTGTATGTATATATATACACACTGTTATATATGTCTATACGATAAATGGAACTCAAGTACAGTATTTTCTTATTTATATAACTTTGAGCCCACGGTTCTTATGTTCAGAACATAGTCATTTCTGTGATACGCAGCATGCTTTTCATTCATCACATATGACTCTTCATTGGTAGTAGTTTTTTAAAAAATCACATTATTTCCTTTGCTGGCAATTTTTCACAATTCCTGCAATTTTACTAAAAAAAAAGAGCACATAAAACATTGCAAATTTTATCACACTTTTTGAGAATTTTGGCTACTATAATCAAAAACAAATCCTGGAGGCACCGATATATACATTTAATTAATTGCCAGTTATGTTTCATATTGCATTTCAGCGGACTAGAGACACAGTCTGTGGAGTAAGAGACTAAAAGTTGTGCCTCCTTTCCAATTCATTCAATCAAGAATCAGTCTTGAATCAAATCAGACACCAAGAAACTGAGATTCACAAAGATTCCCCTAAAAAGAGACAACTGGGTCTCATCAGCGTAACGATGGTAGGAAACTCTGTTGAAAAGACGTAAACTGGATCAAATATTTAGACACCAAATGAGCTTCGAAACCGTTTGCAGTTGTTTTATGTCGACATGTTGAAAAAGAGACTCACCTGCAGGAGTCCTCAGGAGAACCTGTGAGGAGAAACATCAGGACAGAAACATTTAGTCCTCTATCACACTTTGATCCGTTAAATAAT
The DNA here is from genome assembly GCF_910596095.1 of Thunnus maccoyii. Taxonomy (NCBI): domain Eukaryota; kingdom Metazoa; phylum Chordata; class Actinopteri; order Scombriformes; family Scombridae; genus Thunnus; species Thunnus maccoyii. The sequence goes on from NC_056543.1 coordinate 1,568,545, forward strand.
GTCTGTTTCATTATCAGAGGACTTTAGTAACCCTGATTGGCCGCCTTACTCTGGACGTTCAGCTCAGCAGTGGCGGTTGCTGTCCCGGCGCTGTTGGTGACCGAACATGTGTAACTTCCTACATCCTCTAGACACACTTCCTTTATCTCCAGGAAGTGCAGACCGGAGCGCTCATACATAGTGATCCGCCCACAAGACTGAAGCTCCGCCTCCCCCTGAGAGAGAGACAATCACAAATTAATGACTCACATGTCGTCATGGTTCTGATATTTGTTAGGACAGCGTGGATGTAAACTGATTAATGATTAATTGAAATTAATTTCAGTCTGTAAATACTTTGTACTTTTTTATAAAAGAAAAGAAAAACACATATGTCAATACCATACACAGCCTATTAACCTATTAAACCTATTAAAAGTAACATCAGACAAAATGTGCACTATACAAATGTCAACGTGTTATTTTTTTTTAATTAGTTTTTGGTCTCATACTTGGATTTTAGTTTTTTTAATTCAATAAACGGTTTGTTAGTTGGTTCTTGATCAATAGTTTTGTTTGTTTTCCTTCAAACTTCCATACAGTAAATAAAAGTAGCAACACTACAATGAAAACATACTCCAGTACAAGTAAACGCATTGACTGTATATAAATATGGACGACACGTGGCCACTTCCTGTTGCTATGCAAAAGCGAAGCCAAAATATCTCCTTTCTAGGAGCGGCCATGTTGCTTGTGTGACGTCATTTGGAGTCTGCGCAGTAGATTCGGGTGGCTGACAGACGTTTAAGAGTGGCTGTCACAGCTGTCAATCATGATGTCACACCCCCTTTTTATATTGTCAAATAACTAATAACTTATTAGAAAAAAAACATCAGAATGATAAGAACGACCTAAAACGACTGAAACATGATGTGTATTTTGATTTTTTTGGTTTGACTCATGTCCCATCTGCTGACCAGGAGGGGGGGGGACTTGACCTGTACTGCAGCCAGCCACCAGGGGGTGATCCAGATGTTTTGGCTTCACCTTTGAGGAGCTGTCATGGTGTCCATATTTGTATACAGTCAGTGAGCAAAAGTCCAGCATTTAAAATCATTTAAATTTAAAATACTTTCATAAAAATACATAAGTATTGATAGCAAAATGAACTTAATGTATCAACTTGTACTTGTACTTGAGTAAATATACTTTCTAAGTGTATAATGAAGAAATCCTTTAAAATGTTGTACAGTACTGCAACAGACATTGACTTTTTGATTTTGACATAATTTATATGGCTACAACGTATATTGGGCGATTTTCTCGATTTATCATTTTGTCTATGTGTGAAAAATGCTCATTATAATTTCAGACAGCCAAAAGTGATGTATTCATTGTTTTAATCAATCAGTTATATCATTTTTTGTCGAATCAATTAATTGTTGTAGTTCAAATAATTTATATTTGTTTTTCACTCCCAGAAAATTGATGTAGTTTGTTCTGTTACCAAAGATGATGAATTGTTTAAATTTAGTTAAAATTAAGATCAAAACCAACTCTTTATAAATTTAAATTATTTTTCCACAGTATCCAAAAGTTGTTTCAAATTATTGCCACAACAAAATAAATGTGTATCATCTGCAAAAATCGTATAAACTTTATGTACAAAATAAACAGTAATGGGCCTAAAACGGAGCCTGGAGGAACCCCACAAGTAACCTTTAATACCTTTGAATTCATATTATTTATTTGAACATACTGATGACTGTAATGTCCCTCTCATTTCTTCAGTCGTAATACTATTCACACACACAAAAATGTCTATGCTTAGCTCCTCCCACCTTGAACCATGTGACCTGGGGTTGAGGGCGTCCTGTGGTTTTGGCGGAGAATTTTCCGGTCTGTCCCGGTCTGGCAAACACTCGGCTCGGTTTAGAGACAAACTTTGGTGGACTCTCACCCCAAATACTGGGCCTGTTCTCCACTGCTGGGACTGCAGAGCGACACCTGGAATCATGGGAAATGGAGTTCTGAGTCACTGTTGATGCATTATTTATTTATTTACAACAGGAAGAAAACTGATCAGCTGTATTCTGACAGCTTTGGTAATGCTTTATTTTACAGATCCTTTCATTTTATAATTTCCCAGAAATTTTCAGAGTAATTTGCAGATATTTAACAATTTGGTACCATTTATAGGAAAAATGAAAAAAAAAGTTTCATATGTAGTTTTTTCAAAAGTTTTCAACAATTTTTAGTTGCTGTGTAACTGTTCATTCACAGGACATTTCTTTGCAAGTGTTGTGTTATTTGGAAGTATACTGTCAATGTGCTCATTAACGAGTTTATGACAAAGAATCTTATATGCCAATACTAATACATATTAAGTATTTTCTGTCAGTTAAAGAATTGCGTAAATCTAATTTATTAAGAATTTTTGAAAATTAACAACTAGGAACCCAAATATTACCAACTTTTCTACATTTTTTTCTTATAATTCGTAGCAAATTGCACCACTCTTTCTGTTAATTTAGTTGGTGAGTACCCAACTCTTTATATCTGGGCTCATACACAGTTGTAAATTTGCAAAAATTCTCAATAAATTAGACTCTTTTATACCTGCAGTGCCGAACTCTTACATATAAATGAACGTCCGTTACATTCAATCTCTTTGCAAACGAGTTCACACAATGCTGATTAAGCCGATCACCACTAGGAAAAATCTCTCTGTATTTCACAGTATAGCAGAGTTGTTTAAATCTGGTGTCTGGTTTGACATTTCCGCAATGGCCAGATGAATGCATACTGAGCTGAATGCATGCTCTATGGTCAGAGCATGCGCACCACAGAACTTGAATGTGGATAAAAAATTTAATCATGCGACTCTTCTAGACTTTCCAAATGTTACTGGACCAAATGGGTCAAATTCTGATAATGAAACGAGCCATTTCGCTGAGATTGTTTGACGCTTAACTGACATAAAATACTTACTTTTCAGTGTGTAGCTTTGTGTGTCAAACTACATATCAGCATATTAGCACCTACTTTTAGCAAATTACTGAAAAAGCACAAAACTACACACTGAAAACTAAGTATTTCCTGTCAGATTAAGAATTGTCAAGAGTCTAATTTATTAAGAAATGTATTAATTATTAATCTACGTATGAACCCAAATAGCCTATCATGAGTGGGTTCTTACAAATGAAACTATCTCAACACTTTTTCAGTGTTTTCTTATAATTTGTACCAAATGTCCGAAATACTAACTGTCAAATAGCTACAAATTACCAAAAAAAACCTCCAGGATATTAGTATAAAATGAAGGGAGCTGTAAAGTAAAGCGTTACCACAGTTTTTCCTGGAGCAGAGAGTCAGATAGCATTCTCACTGTCAGGGCCAACCACTTTCCAAAACACCTGGGTCCACTTGGGAGGATCTTCTGCATTTCTACACAGGAACAACTAGGGCCTTATTTTGTTAGTTTTATCCCTTCATTTCCATCAGCAATAATAAAAACTGTACTCACCAAGTTAATATCTGAGATCTGGAAACACAGTGACATCACTAAAAAGAAGTCTGACAGGTTGGAAACCAACAGTTTACCCAGATTAGATGTAATAAACTGTAGTTTTCCTTCGAGCAGTAATTTAATCAGTAGGGGCTCCTACTTTACAGCAGCCCTTCGCCAACACTCAGAAACACCTGCAGGGCACTGCCGTCTTCAACGGTTAATAAAACAAGTAAAACACTTTAGGATGATGAAGCCCTTTTAGAGATTAATGTAACTAAAACCAAAGACATGTGCAGTGATGGAAAATAAGTACATTTACTCAAGTACTGTGCTTAAGTACAATTTTGAGGTACTTGTACTTTACTTGAGTATTTCCATTTAATGAACTAGCTAACTGTATATAAAGTAGTGTAAACTAGCTCCACCTCCAGCAGCTACAACAGTAACATGCTGCTCTAACACTGATGCTTCACTATTAATAATCTAATGATGTCATATATAATAATATATCAGTCAGAGGGACCAAACCACTACTTTTACTGCAATACTTTAACTACATCAAGCTCATAATACTTATGTACTTTTACTGCAATACTTTAACTACATCAAGCTCATAATACTTATGTACTTTTACTGCAATACTTTAACTACATCAAGCTCATAATACTTATGTACTTTTACTGCAATACTTTAACTACATCAAGCTCATAATACTTATGTACTTTTACTGCAATACTTTAACTACATCAAGCTCATAATACTTATGTACTTTTACTGTAGTAGGAGTTTTCATGCAGGACTTTTACTTGTATGTGTATTTTTTACATTGTTGTATTGGTACTTTTACTAAAGTAAAGGAGTACTGAGTACTTCTTCTTCCAAGAGAATGAGGACATAAGAACAGAGATGAGCTCACCCTGTTTTCATGGAGGACGGGAGGCCATATTTCTTCCCAGAAGTCTCTACAGGTGGAAAAACAAGCATGAGACTGAAGAAGAGTTTGGCTTCTTAAAGGACAGAGTTGGATTTTTTTCTTTAATTTTCTTATAATTATATTTTCTTTATTATTTGCAGGATAATGCACACAACATTATTCCAATATTGATCATAGGTAAAGAAAAGAGATAAATGAATAGATTAAACCAAAGATGAAATAAAACATTACATGTACAAAAGACACATTTACTCTCAGCGTCACTCAGATACTATTGTGTTCAGAAATCCACTTCTAATAAGTCAGGTGATTTATTACCTTTATTTATTACTTTATTGTTAATATTGGCATAAATTAAGGATTAAATAAGGGCATTTAAAGGGATTTCTGCTGGGAACCTTTGATGCAGGTCATCGTCCTCTGTTTTACTGTCACAGAGACTAAAGAAGAAGCTGGAGTCAGAGAATTTGGACATTTTCTTCTTTAAAAAAATGACTCCAAGCGATTATCAAAATAGTTGTTGATTGTGAATTTAATTTAGTTGCCAATTAATTGATTTATCGACTAATTGTTGCAGCTCTACAGTTCGTTCCGTATTATTGGATTCATGTCTAGACGCTTCCTGGTCATCAGCTCCATCTGAAGGCTAAAACAAACATCCTCTTTCCCAAATTCACATCACTACAACAACCAGAAAGTGTCGACTGTGACTGAAGGAAGCTGCTGCAGGAGCAGAAGTGTTACATGGGGGGAAGATACCAGCTCAGTCTGGTTGTGTTTAGCAAACAGGAAGCTCCTGTTGAGCTGTTTACGACGCACTAAACCGTGAACCTCTGGGCCAGCTCGCTGCACTGAACCATGGCTGAACACACGCATGGAGAAGAAGGTTTTATGAGGAATATCACTGAGGTCATGTTTGGAAACTGCAGGATTAATGGAGTCAGAGTTAACACTGTAAGGAGCATCTTCTCTCCAAACACCTCCACAAACCTGAAACACATGCCACAGCTCCTCTCCTGGACACTTCATCTGCTTTTAATGCAGATCCAGCTCCGTGCTACCTGCGTTTCCACCAGAGGAAACCAGGATCTAAATGAAGCTCCAGGGAGACCCCTGCTGAAGGGGGGCGGAGGAGGGGGGGGGGGTTACTTTGGGGGCGGGGTTTGCAGCACAGCCTGTATATAAAGATGGACGCAGTGCTGTAACGTAACCGTGCGGGCCCTTGATGTTTGTTTTTTTCTACGTTGTCGATATAATAATCAAACACTCAATACTACTTACAGAACTGTACTGTGAGGAAAGAACAAGCTTTTCCCTTTTATAACCCTGTCCTGCTGCTGAAGCTGAATTTATAACATTCTGTTAACATTTTTATTACAGCTTGTGTTTTTATTTATAAAATAGCCGATCATGTATTTATGACACTTGTGTGGCAGTAGCTATATTTCTCTCTGTATGTGGGCTATATGAAAGCCTTATAACATTATATTATTCTCAGCATAACATACAGGCGAACTAACTTCACACAATAAGGCTGTTTAATAACTGTTCATCAGCCTGTTAACAGACTGCATCCTTCTTCACGTCTGACAGGATTTATCGTTACAAATATAGTCGTGATTTTCGTAAGTTCGGCAGAAAATTCTGCAGATTTTTCTTTGTTGTGCTGTTTTTGGGCACCGCTTTGATATTTTCCTTTCATTGTCTAAGTGTCTCTGACAGTGGTGCCGATGAATTTCCTGCCTAATGTATTAATTGGACCAGAAATCCCTGACGTATCAAACAAATATGGACCAGTAAAGTTTTTATTTTATTTTAAATGGGGGGGGGGCTGCGGGGGTATACTTTACGGCTCAGGATGGACGTCACAAGGTGCGACGTCACTCTTTGGTTTTATTGGAGCAGGTTTGAAGTCCAGAGCTGCTGCTTATGTTTGGTGCTATCTTCCAAATAAGGAGTGCGTGTGTTGCCTTTCGCTCTCCCGAAACACGCCACACTACCTCAGACCCAAGTCACATTAAACTTAGTGAAATATTGCCACAATATTCCGACTCAGTGTGAGACCCAGAGCCAACTGTCAATCACAGCTATCAATCAAGACCCACACGGCAGCGTCTTCAAATCTTATTAATGGAGCAATATTTTCCAAAATGACCACCAACACATTATTAAAGGGCCTGAAATTAGAGACTAAGACCATAATGACTCATTGAAAACAATCACTGACTTAGTATTTCTAGAAAGCAGTCGAGGCTTTTTGAATGGGAGTCAGTTGGAGCATCTAATGGTGGTACTTTACGGTCAAAACATGGCAGCTGCTGGTTGGTCCAGATGGTCAAATGAAGCTTATATGAGGCTTCAGCAGTCAGAGAGCAGTCATATCAAGTGGATATCTGACACATTTACAGTCTTTTTACTGATAGTGGTATCATTAGTAGTATTATTAGTAGTAGCAATAGTAGTAATAGTAGTAGTATTATTATAGGATGCAAACCTTCCAGAAGGATCTCCACGGTAACCTGGCGGCTCCCGGCCGGATTGGTGGCCTGACAGGTGTAACGGCCCAGGTCTTCCTCTCTGACCCCGCCAACCACCAGGCTGAAGGTGCCCCGCCCACCTCTCTCCATGACACAGCGCTCTCCACCAATCATAGCCCTGCCCTCCCTGTACCATGTGATCTGGGGCTCAGGATGACCTCGAACCTGAAAGACAGAGAAGTGATGTTAGTCCAGACTACCAGACTAAGACACAAAACTAACATGTCAACATCTCGTTTAACTTTTTCATGTTAATGTAATTTTTTTAACTCAAACATTACATTTTTAATGCTTCAGTTTCTTTTTAATTTGAATCCTACTAAATTTTTTCCCACATCTTGCTAATGCTAATGTTAGCTACTAACTAGCTATGCTAATGTTAGCTATTAATTAACTAAAGATGCTTTTTAAACTCTAATGTTACTTCTTAACACTTATGTTACTTTTTAATGCTAACGTTACTTATTTAACATTATACTTTCTAATTAGTATTTAATGCTAACACAACTTTCTTTAATGCTGCGAGCCTCCAGCAGAGATGAGGAGCTACAGACGCCTGCTAATCTCACTTCTTTCTAACGCCACACTCAAAGATTTATTTTTACTTTTCAAACTTGTAGTCTTCAGCTGCAACTGACACTGGCTCAAGTGACATCATCAGTGACATCATCAAAAGGCTTTATGTGACTTTTTACACAGAGAACACCGAGAAACACGTGCAGAGTTCACCTTTAAGCAAACTCTGCCTTTAAACTTAATTTCACTGCAGTGATCATCATTTAATTAATTATGATAAGTCACAAAAAGATACACTGAAATAAAAACTTACAATCTTTCCATAATACTGCTTATTGTGAAAAGTTACTTTGCAACTAACACAATAAATGTCTCTAACGCCTGGAGATATTTTGCTTGTAAAAGTGGCTGACATCAGCATCTTTAGCGTGTGTGTGTGTGTGTGTATGTGTGTGTGTGTGTGTGTGTGTGTGTGTGTGTGTGTGTGTGTGTGTGTGTGTGCAGCATGTGGCGGGCAGATGTCTCAACTGTTTGATGGTTTCAACCACAATTCCCATGAGGCCTTGCAGCTCAATTAATCTCCTTGTCTTCTCTAGCTGTGGACTGATGCTGCATTCAGGTGCCATGGAATTCTGGACACACAGAACCTGAACGCCCCACTGAGTCATGAGATCAAGATGCATTTTTCTTCCCTTAACATGCTTCCTACTTTCCTTCAATACCTCCTGACTCTGGTGCGGTACATCAAATGTTAACATTTATATTTAACACTGTACATGGTCCCAATAAATACAACTTTCCTCCTTGCATCCTTTTCTGTCTCCTTTTCTTTTTCTTCTCTACCTCCTCCTATATAAGTTATTTCCTTGTATACCTCCTTTTTTCTCTCCTCTGCCTCCTCATGCCCTTTCCTATAGATGGATTTCCTGTTTACAAACAGTCAAGGATGCAGCAAAACACATCACCACAATGTCCTGATAGCTTGTGGACATTTTCAGCAGGTGAATTATTGTAATGTGGGACACTGACAAGCAAAACAATAAAGTAACATGAATATGAAAACAAGAAAGTAACATTAGCATGAAAACAATAAAGTAACGTTAGCATGAAAACAATAAAGTAATGTTAGCATGAAAACAATGAAGTAGTATTAGCATGAAAACAGTAACGTAACATTAGCATGAAAACAGTAACGTAACATTAGCATGAAAACAATAAAGTAACGTTAGCATGAAAACAATAAAGTAACGTTAGATTGAAAACAATAAAGTAATGTTAGCATGAAAACAATGAAGTAGTATTAGCATGAAAACAGTAACATAACATTAGCATGAAAACAATAAAGTAACATTAGCATGAAAACAATAAAGTAAGGTTAGATTGAACACAATAAAGTAATGTTAGCATGAAAACAATGAAGTAGTATTAGCATGAAAACAGTAACGTAACATTAGCATGGAAACAATAAAGTAACATTAGCATGAAAACAATGAAGTAACGTTAGCATGAAAACAATAAAGTAACATTAGCATGAAAACAATGAAGTAACATTAGCATGAAAACAATAAAGTACCGTTAGCATGAAAACAATGAAGTAACGTTAGCATGAAAACAATAAAGTAACGTTAGCATGAAAACAATAAAGTAACATTAGCATGAAAACAATAAAGTAATGTTAGCATGAAAACAATAAAGTAACATTAGCATGAAAACAATAAAGTAACAATAAAGTAACATTAGCTTGAAAACAATAAAGTAACGTTAGATTGAAAACAATAAAGTAACATTAGCATGAAAACAATGAAGTAACATTAGCATGAAAACAATAAAGTAACGTTAGATTGAAAACAATAAAGTAACAATAAAGTAACCTTAGCTTGAAAACAATGAAGTAACGTTAGCATGAAAAGAATAAAGTAACGTTAGCATGAAAACAATAAAGTAATCATAAAGTAACATTAGCATGAAAAGAATAAAGTAACATTAGCGTAAAAAGTTTGTGTTTTAAACGTGTGAAGGTGAGTAGATGAGTTATTTGGTCTGAAACTGGTAAACCAGTTGTAGATTCCAAAAACCAACAGAAAAAAATGAGTAATGAAGCAAAATGAAAGCTCAAGATGGAGGTTAAAGCTTTCACCAACAAATGGAGCAGAAAGACGTTAAAACACCAAATAAACCAAACAATGACTTCAGAGACAAAATAACTTCATCAGTGAACTCAGTCAGGTTGACGACTTCACAACAGGATGCAGCCGATCACAAGACTGAGGAAACGTTAATCCCTCTCTTCTCACATGCTCCTCTCCTCCTCTCCTTTCCTCTCTGGTTTCCTCCTCTCCTCTCTCATTTCATAATTATTCATAACAATAATAATAAATCTGTCTTATTTTATTACATTTTCTTTTTTTTTTAAATGATTTTTGCCTCCATTGGTCCGTTACTGGTGAAGATGCCAACAGGAAACAGGAGAGAGAGAGATGGGTGTAATGTGCAAAAAGCTCCCTTGCTGGACTGGAACCAGGGATGTTATGTGCACAGTAACCATTCAGGTACTGGGTCGCTCCTTTTATCACATTTTCATAATGTTTTATTTCTCATGTGCACTAGTCTCAAATTGTTTTACTGTTTACTGTCTACATTAACTCATTATCGGCTTCTCAGTCATCTGTGAAGCACATTGTATTGCACTAACCTGCATGAAAGGCGCTGTACAAATAACGTTTGATTGATTGATACTGTTTTGACAAAACATTTGAACTCATATTTAGTATTTTCTTCTGCTGCCCAGAGGGTGACCTCTGTGGATCTGTTACGATCACATGACCTTTCCTCTAGCTGGGACCATCATCACCAGGAGTCCTCCTGAACCGCACCAAACGTTAGCTTAGCAAAGGCAGCGGTGATGTTAGAGCTCAAAGCAGCGGCAGATAAAGTCATGACAACATTAAATCAGCAGCATCCCACCTTCCCCTCCAGTCGGGCGTCTACTCCCAGGGTGACCCGGGCGTTGCGGGGAGGCAGAATGAAGGCTGGAGGCTCGTTGCCACGGGAACTGCATCCTGGTGACAGGCCAGCTATCTTGGTGACGGTGGAGGAAGCTGAAGCAAACCGGACGTCACTCATCCTGCTGTCAGAGAGAAAAAACATACTAGTGTCAAAATAATATCAGAAAACACCGACAACATCTAAAATATACTCGTCATGTAACTGCAGTTAAATACTGATAAATAATATTAATTTATTAGTATTTAAAATAATATTACACAATATAAACTACACTTTATTTGAATGTTGTTTTTGATATATAACAAGTGATCATTAATTTAAAAACAAAGACATTTATGTTCGTTAATTCTACAAAACTGCAAAACAATGAGAATAATATGAACACAAATATTAAGACGTAACTGTGTGTGTGTGTGTGTGTGTGTGTTGTGAGGGATGAACAGATATGAAGCATGAAGATAAAAACATCATGTGTGATCAGCGAACACGCCAACATGTGACCGGCTCCACATATATACGACCTTATAAGGAGAACAAATCAACTCAAGTCATTTAAGTTCAATCTGTTAAACGTCTTTGTGTTTCAGGATCTCAGCAGTACAACACTGTAAAAAATACTCTAATTCAAGTAAAAATTCAAAATCTTAGTACAGAAATACAGAAGTATTATCATCTTAGAGACACCAGTCAACTGTCCCCAACATTTAACAACCAACCTGCTTTTCTTTGGGTTTTTTGTGAACTTAATATTAATTTCTTTGAGTCAAATGTATGTTAGGTGAAGTTTCTGTCTACATTAAAACCATTTAATTTGTTAAATTCTTATCGTTTTAATTGATAAATTTGTCATTTAATACTTAATTTATTAATAGTGAAGCATCAGTGTTAGAGCAGCATGTTACTGTTGTAGCTGCTGGAGGTGGAGCTAGTTTACACTACTTTATATACAGTTAGCTAGTTTAGTCCAGTGGTTCCCAACCTAGGGGTCGGGCCCCTCCAAAGGGTCAGCAGATAAATCTGAGGGGTGGTGAGATGATTAATGGGAGAGGAAAGAAGAAAAAACAAAGTTCTGATACACAAATCTGTTTTCAGTTTTTGGACTTTTTCTCTAATCTTTGATTTTTGCTGAAATATTGGATCATTTGAACATTTATTGAAAATGAAAGCATGTGAGAAGTTTAGAGGGAAAAATCACTATTTGGTGGAGCTGTTAACAACTCATAGACATGTGAAATGTGACCCCGACTACACACTGCTTTTTGTAAGACGTCAAAAGCCAAAAAGGTTGGAAACCACTGGTTTCATCTTTAACAATGTGTTGTATTTTAAAAGCTTGTTATATTATCCATTGTGTCAAATCTTCATCTGAAAAGTAACTAAAGCTGTCAAATAAATGTAGTGGAGTAGAAAGTACAATATTTCCCTCTGAGATGTAGTGGAGTGGAAGAATAACGTCCATCTTATCAGGCTTCATGTTTCTTCTACAGGATCTCAGACAGATTTCTTAGCAAAAGTGCTTCAACAGTGAAATTCTTTAGATGCACTGTGTTACACTGATTTAAGAAGTGAGGTGTCACTACAGGAACTTGTCTCCTTCGTCTACATACAAACTGACATCTGTCAGTGCTTCAATCACTACAGACCCCCCCCAGCACTAACAGTCTGAAGCCCTGAGTTTTGACTTGCAGGCAGCAACCGACATCACAACAGGATATAAATAACAGAAAACCACAAAATGCAGAATATCTCTTTTAAACTTTTCAGACACTAGAAGAGGGGCAGGCCTCAGTTCTGAATAAACAACTTTATTTCAGTTTTTTATTAATTTATCTATTAGGAACAGTGAGCCAGAGTTAGCCTAAAAGGCTAATTTTCATCTGTCGACGACATGTTCCACATATGCAAAAGAAGCATGATAACAAATATCATGCACAGGTTTTGTGAGTGGACTGATAAAGCGTGCTCAGTGCCAACGCTCCATCAGACTGTTGGGAGTTCATGTTGTGTTGGTTGGAAGTTTGTTCGATGACCGAACGGCGTTTATCTGTGTGAAACAGCAGCTCAGTGTTTTCAGAACAAACAAGCAGCCTGCTGTTAGTGTTCCTGCCGTCACAGTTCAAACACGCTGCTAACACCGACACATTCTCCAGCTGCCTTACATGGCTTTAAAGCCCTACACTCTGACTTTTTTTTGTTTTTAAATGACATTTTTTTTAATCTAAATGTCAACCTTTGCTTCCTATTAAGTCCACTAGTCAGAGCTGGAGATTTAAACCAGAAACTGCTCAGTGTGTGTTTATGTCAGTAATCCTTTGATTGTCTTGATTATTTCCAGACACATTTCTCTTTATATAAAAACAGCCGTGTCACATCGATCCCCCGCTCCGCCACAACACCACGTGGCACATTCCTCCATTCAAATACATCAATGTGTTTCTCCTGAGAGACGCCTCCAAAATAAAAACCCATCTTTATCCGACATTTTGGCCGAGAGTCACATATTTAGCCTGTTCATCATCTTAGCTTAGCATGTTAACATTTGCTAATTAGCAGTAAAGACAGCTGAGGCTGATGGGAATCAGCTTCTCTCTGCACTCTGACTGGTTTTGAGATATTAAAGTTCAAAGTTTTGACATTCTAGTTATCAAAACGGATCGACAGCATATTCTCTCTTATTTGTCAGAATAACAGACACCCTCATTGTACTCTAAACAGATTATATCAAAATAAAACATCACTGTGTTAAAAGTTAAAATACTGTTAATGTTGTTCTGACTCAGTTTTACTGTTATGTTTTTATTATTTACCCAAATTAAAGCTTGTTATAATCTACTCTTTTTAAACTTACATGTCATTGTTTTTTTTTCTATTATTATTGTTAATAACTTTTGAATCTTTTGTACAAGAAACAATAAATCTGTGACAGTTTTTAGCTGAAAGTTTGTTGTGTATCAGATTGCTGTTGGGTAAATTTTTAGTTTGCAGGTTTAAGAAGCGACAACAATCTGCAGACAAGAAGAAGTTGAAGTTTATGACATGTTGGAATCAGTGTGAATATTATCATTAATATCCAAACACTCAGTTCTAGCAGAACCTCCACAGACGTTTATCACATAATATGAACAATGAATCTGTTCTTCTTCATGGCACTGATAAGAGATGAAAGATAAATATGAAATATCTGATCTGATTCTTGAAAAATGTTATCAGACAGAAGCCTTTCAAAATAAAAGCTAAATTAAACCAACTCCTGGATGTGTGTTTTACTGTCAGCTTGAGTTCGATTGTACTTCGTGCAGTGTTTGTATGTGACTGATGTTAAGTCATCAAACACAAATAGTTCTTCTAACATTAACGTTGACTAAATACTGCATGTTCTCCTCGTTTGGTGGATTTAGATTTGTTAATATTTCTTAATTTAAAGAGACAGTTTGTCATGTGACACAATGAACTTGCAGCTTTAGTTGCTGCTGTTGCTCAGTTCAGTCTGCTGTCAGAGAGCTTCTTCATCACCAGGAACCATCATCAGGAACCATCACCAGGAACCATCATCAGGAACCATCACCAGGAACCAGGGTCTGAATGAAGCTCCAGAGAGATTGTTTTACCCCCCAAAAAAGTCCAAAAGTCCCTGCTGGGGGGGGGGGGGGGGGGTTACTTTTTAAAAGTGCAGGATCTTTGGGGGTGGGGTTTGCAGGGATGATTGTTGCTGATTGGTCAAACAGGAAGACATTTCTCTTTGTTTACTAATGTTAAAAGTAAAGTTAGGCTTTGCTGTCGGCTTCCCGACTCATTTTAAAAAAGAGAGAGAGAGAGAGAGAGCTAGAGAGTGAATGAAGAGAGCGAGCAGCTGAATGAGGGAAATCAAACGTTATTTCCTGATTGTTTCACGGTGGTTAAATAACCATCAAAGGCTCAGCAGATGATTTAGTGAGGAGACAGACGCTCGCTGCGTTTCTGCTTCTCATTCATTCTTCACAACGAACTCATCAGCAGCAAATACAAAGAAGTTTCCTCATGTGTTAAAACTGTGTCTCGTCACTTTTATATTCCTCAGCAGGATCCATCTGGTTCCACAAACAGGAGGATTAGTTCCTCTGCTTCCAAAGTACCTGAACTTCTGTTAGAAACGGAGCACAGACAGTTTCCATCATGTATGTTTTCTTCAAACTACAAAAAAAGAAGTTTTTAAGCAATGCATGCTGGGAAATATGCTGACATGCTGATCATGTTTCTTTATAAACTTAAATCAATGAGTCAACTCTTTAAATTCAACTCATCATTTCAAGTGAAAAGAGTCAGAGGAACCGTTAAATATGAGAAATAAAAACTAGAAATTTTAGGTTTAATTAACTCTAAACTAAGCAGAGAGGTTTGTGTCATACAGGTGACCTATATACTGATGGGAGCTTTGGCTCATTTGCACAGTTACAAGCTGTTTATAATGTTCCCACATCAAGTTTTTCCAGATATTTACATACTGGAGACTCTGTCAGGAAGCATGTGCCTCACTTTGAAATGTTGGACGAGCACGAGTCCCCGGAGGCAACAGATAAAGTTTATCCTGTTACTCGCAGGGCGGTTTTCCTTCTTTTTTCTTTTTTTTTTTTATCAGATCCAACATAGCAGAGTTCTGTTTAACACATCAGGACTTAAACAGACGTGGGCGGACGAGCTGAATGTAGAACTAAAAGATCTGGGATAGATGATGGTTCAGTCTTTACACGGACTCTGTTATTCCTGATGTTTCACCTCTTTGTGTTTGATGAAGTGTTCGATCAGTAAACTGTTCACATACTGGAAAAGCCTGATCCTCTTATAGGCATTCTTAGAGTAACACGCTCTTCATCTTTGGCCGATTAGTATGAAAATGTGTTTTGTTTGGAACGATAAGAGTGAAAAAGTTCATCTTCTGTACCTTCCTATAAGATTTGCTCTTAAAGGACTAATGTGTCCACCTTGCTGTATATAAACTGCTTTGTGTTTAATATAATTTATGATTATGTGTTAATGTATGTGTGTGTTTGTTTTCTCTCATTTTAATTTCCAATCACCTTCGATCCTAATTAGGTTTGTATTCAGTTACAATTTTCATAATGAAATAACCAATCAAACAATTTGATTTTGCAGGACATTATTAGTATTTTTGACAGATTCAGCTGTTTGATGATAGTTAATATTGAGTTAGAAACAAACAGTCTCTGTGTTGTTTATTTGTAGTTCAT
Source organism: Thunnus maccoyii (assembly GCF_910596095.1). Classification (NCBI taxonomy): domain Eukaryota; kingdom Metazoa; phylum Chordata; class Actinopteri; order Scombriformes; family Scombridae; genus Thunnus; species Thunnus maccoyii. The sequence continues at coordinate 1,584,253 of NC_056543.1, forward strand.
CTGGTTACCATGGTTTGTATATAGTTTGTTCCCCTCATGTGTCATTAGTGAGGGCAGTTTTGTCTCTGATGAGACCTAATTCACTCATTAATCTTGATTTGTTTGTTCTTTCTGCATTTTTTTGGGGGGGTAAATGAAAACCCAACCCGCATGAAAAACCACAAAAAACCCTCCTGTGCATCCTGTGACTTGCTGTTCGGGTCTCTAACATTCCCCAAAAGTAAATAATAACCATTTATTTCAAACACAGCGGGTGTTGAAGCAGTGAAGCAGGAAACCGACAGAAGAATTTCTTCCCATCATGTGACCTTTCCATTTCTGAGCGGCTGATAAGAAGATCAATGGAGCAAACGGTTTCCTGCCGATATTCACCTGTTCTCACACAGATAACAGGGGCAGCCTTGTAACCATGCCAACACAGATACCAGAGCAGTGACACACACTCTGGAGTGAATGTGTGTAGTCAGCAGTTCAGTTGTTAACACAGATGTAGAAACTGACTCGGTATCAGTGAGAGAAAACGCCAACTCATCATCCTTCTGCTGCTGAATGTAAAGAAGCATTATGGTGTAAAACACATAGCTGGAAGAACAAACTCCAATAAAGTTTTGAGTTCTAATTTAACTTTATTTGAACAAATTGTACTCGTGTTAATGACTGTTAGTTATTGCTTCTATGACTGCCAGGCTTTCTGTTCTTTTGTTCTCTCACATAAACAGTTTACAACAGCGACAGTGACAGATTTACCATCAAAATTCAGTCATTTTTTGAGGGGGGGACTGGGAGGGCAGTCTTTGATTCCAGACAGAAGTAAACAAAAGCAGCCTCTCGTTTCTAGCTGGTAAACAGGGATTTTACAGAAATGTTTCCAGCTGAACTATTTAAATCTGCACTATGATGTTTACATACAGGATATCATGCTAACAGGCTAACACAGAGCGTCCACTCTTTTCAAGAAATCATTTTCCAGGACATTTTGATGGGGATCACGCCTCAGACTAACAAGTTTCTTTGCGGGGAAGTCTCCTTTAAAGGACGGTTTAGTTTCTCCAGTGTGTCTTAAACCAGCAGTCAGGTGTCCATAGTAACAGTGAAAGAGGTTTTCCTCGCTGTAATCATTCCTCCTCCTCATACTGGATATTAAAAGATCCTTCAAATGTGCTTTCAATGCATTTAAAAGTCTGTGTGAAGCTTCTATTCAGCTTCATCAGTCTGAGTTAGTCATATCAAGTGGATATCTGACACATTTACAGTCTTTTTAGCATCAAATTCCCTCTTTGTGTTTCCTCGGACAGTGTTTCCCTGTTGAGCTGCAGGTGGAAGTATAGTAACAAAAAGAGGAACTTTGGCACTAAAAAGACTGTAACGTTGAAAGATATCTACTTGATTTGACTCATTTGGACGCTGAAGCTTCATATTAGCTTCAGATTAACTTTTAAATACATGTTTGCACAGAAGGAGGACTGTGGATTTTGTCCTCCATCACTTCCATTGTAAGGTCATTATGAAGGGATCTTCTAATGGTCAGTATGAACAGGAGGAATGATTACAGCAAGAAAAACAGCTTTCATGGTCATTTGGGCTCCTGACTGTTGGTTTAAGATCCTTTAAGGATCAGTTCACTCACATTTCTCTTCATCAACCTGTTGTGATTCGGGGTACAGTCAGACGCTCTCACACCGCCACTTTAACCTTATTTGATCCCTGAGCCTGAATTTCAGCTGCCAGCTGTTGTGGATATTTGTCAGTTCACTCTCAGCGAAAGGAAAAGACCACAGAGTGTTTTTCAGGACATTGTACCATTTCTCTACTTGTCCATGAGTTTTCCACGACCCTGTAACAGGTCCCGGGTAAAGTCATCATCCATGTAGAAGACGTGGAAATAAAGGAAGATTGTTCTCGTGCTGCAGTGCAGAGCTGCTTTATTCCACTGCTTCAAGTACTTTATTCTGTTTAGCTGCTCAGTTTACACACATCAGCACGTTTCACTTTTAACATTACAAGAGAAAAGGCTTTCAGGATGAGGACTAACAAATGTGTTTGACATAAGTAACATTATCTTAGCTAACGTTAGCATCGCATCAAACACAGTGTGTGGTAGTCGTGAACGAGGCTTTTTTAATGTGCACTATCTGTGGTGTTTGCTTGTTGTTAGTGGTTCAGTTCGAGCCGCATGTTGAGTGAAATCTGTACTTCGCGGAAGTTTAGTTATTACGACGTGCATAAAAAGCTTATTTTGAACTGAAAAAGTAATGTAGATGGTAGCTGCTATATTAGCCGCCTTCAGTCACAACCAGGACATAAACAGTTTTTTTTTTTTTTTAAAGAGACGTTATCCCTGACTACGAGATGTGAAGCCGTGGAAGTGGACTGAACAGTGTTTGTATTCTGCTGTATTCAGTCTGTCTTTACCTGCCGGGGAGCTAACGCTAGCTAGCAGCTGTCTGCAGGTATCAGACTGATACCTGCCGGGGAGCTAACGCTAGCTAGCAGCTGTCTGCAGGTATCAGACTGATACCTGCCGGGGAGCTAACGCTAGCTAGCAGCTGTCTGCAGGTATCAGACTGATACCTGCCGGGGAGCTAACGCTAGCTAGCAGCTGTCTGCAGGTATCAGACTGATGTCAACACAAACATGATGAATTATGAGCCGACAGTTTCTGTCTGAGCTCAAAGTGAAGTTGAAACAGCAGGTACTGACAGTCCATGTGTTGCTGTATGAGACAGCATTCATTTTTTAAAATATGAACAGTGATGAAGTCTTGCAGGTCTTTTATTATTCTTGCTCAACTGTTTTGCATGTTGATCTAAAAACAATGTGTGACAGTCAGGTGCCAGTAGATCCTCGTAGCTATACAGGAACAAGTGGTTGTGTTCTTTGTTTGTTCTGTGATATAATGACTGTTTAAGGACTTTTTTTTATAAATTGAGATAAATAAAGGACATTTTAAATATGCAGAGGTGGAAAAAACAGCTTTCAAATGACATAGATGCTTTGACTGCAATAAATTGTTATTATGTTATATAAAAATAAACCTTACTGTGTTGATAAATGGAAAATAATTAGGCACACTGATGAAAAATTTAATTTTGAGATTTTTCAGGACATCCACGCTGTCAATTAAAGGCTCCCAGCCCCCCGAGACCCCCTGTATTTTACACACTGCCTAAAAAAATAGATTTATTTATTTATTTTATGTTTAATTGTTTAGGAACAAGTATATAGCATGACTTAATGCCACGTACCACAGCATTTATAGACTAAACTAATTTGCAATGCGAGTCCCTAGATGGGCCTTAAATACAAATAACTCAACAGTAACAAACACGTGAAACCGCACAAGACTCACAAATACCAATAAATACATTAAAGCACAAAACTCAACGAGAAAGTACAAACAAAGCAGCACAAAACACAGACAACGATACCATAAAAGTTTCATAAAACAACTCAGACATGTCGTGTTTTAGTCTTCTTGCATTTACTCAAGAGAAAATCCTCAGTTCACAGTTTTATAACCAGGAAATGTGTTAACAGTTCAGTTTGGTAACGTTTGAGGAAACAACAGTGTTGTTTAATCTTCCAGGATAAGTTGAGAAGAGTTTCATGCAATATCAGTATTTATCTGATGTAAAGAATTCACTCAAAGTGAATTAAAAATAATTGATTGTGGACCCCTATAAGCAAGTAGGTAGTAAGCTAGTAGCTACATGCTAACTTCTTCAATTTACATCACTAATTAGTGCTTTATGAGCTCTCAGACTCTCATCCAGTTTTATTCTGATCCAGCTGTTGTTTCAGCACTAAACAGCAGGAAACCGATAAACCTCAACTGTACATGGCGACTAATGAGTCGACCTCGTTAGAGCTCCACAGCTTCACTCACACTGACGAAGCCTGAAAGAGAAGGAAACGTCTACTGTGTCTTCCCTGGATGAATGTGGGAAACAGAAGCTCGGCCCTGCGGTGTTTAACTGTAAAGGATGTTTGTGAAACGGTCGACTGACGAGAAGGAATCTCTTCCGATAAAAGATTCAACCTGAACATGAAGGATTCTGGGATTCTGCTCAGGAAAACTGAGAAACTAACGAGCTGAATGTGAGTCTGTCAGTACTGCTGTTTGATTTTATCACTTATAATTTTCTGCTGCTTCCTGTTTTATTTAAAAAAAAATCTTATTTCCATTCCTGATACACATTTCTACTGACACTTGCAGCTCAGACGTTTTATGGCCTCCCTTCCTGATTCCCTCCCTGCCTGCCCTCCCAGTCCCCCCTGGATTTACTGCTGAGGTGCAAAAGAGATATTGAACAAGTCAAAATTTATAGTGTCAACAAGACTTGGTCAAAACCTCGTATATGTCTGGAGTGTTTATGGTCAGTGTGTGAAACTGTGGCCGGTGTGTTACAGTGATAGTCAGCAGTCGTGTCTATAATGTGGATATTAAATGTTCATCTGCAATGTTCTGTAGTGGTCCCAGTAATATTTACTGGGGTAGCATCACATGACATGATTAAGCTACGTTTGAGGTTATAAATGCAGTTGCAAGAACAAAACTGTCCACTCATATCTTGAGATGTTTGATTTGAAGGAGAACTTATTTTATTTCTAATTATTATTAACTCTCCCTGCTCTTCATCTGCTTCACTCTGTGGATGTCTCTCGTTTTCACTCTGCGTTGAGTGTTTTATCAGTGATGTTATGTTAACTCCTTCATACCTCTATGCACCTTTTTTCTGCCTCTTTCCTGGTCGATGATCTTGGGAGGCTGTGGTGGAAATTGTAAATAAAAGTTTTAACAGCATTTTGGGTGCAAATTCAGGAGGCTTATCTCCGCCCGGTTACTGCTGTTACAGTCAAATCAAGTGCACCTTCAAAGCAGCCGCCCCACAGTAAACTGATATATCACGTCTACATGAATCGCATGTTTTACCTGTAAGACTTGTGTTTTAATGCTGTTTTTCATCGTGTGTGATGTGAAAACGTCCTGGTATCAGTTCAGTTACAAAATCCAAACACACCGCGGAGCGTCTCTCCTGCCGGCTGCCGACAGCGCTGCCAGCCGTAGAGGAGGAGACGCAGAGATGCAACTGTTTAAACAGGAGTTTAACCGACTTCACTGCATTTAACAGCAGAGCAGAAACACAGTCGCTCTGCATCACTGCTGTCCTCCACTTCCATCATCTCACACTGACTCATTTTGAAAGAGCAACGGCCAATGAGGAAACTTAACACGGTTGGCCGACCAGTGGTGTAACTTCATCACTCACTCAGACACGGACGACCGCGGTTAAGGGCTGGTATGTGGACAGTCCAGCCAACAAAGACAGACTTACACTCTTTGAAAATAAAGAAAGTAGTATGGGTTATTGATAGTGGTGGAAAGTAACTAAGTACATTCGCTCAAGTACTGTATTTAAGTACAGTTTTGAGGTACTTGTACTTTACTTGAGTATTTCCATGTGATGCTACTTTCTACATTTCAGAGGGAAATATTGTACTTTCTACTCCACTACATTTATTTGACAGCTTTAGTTACTTTTCAGATGAAGATTTGACACAATGGATAATATAACAAGCTTTTAAAATACAACACATTGTTAAAGATGAAACCAGTGGTTTCCAACCTTTTTGTCTTTTGACGTCTTACAAAAAGCAGTGTGTAGACGGGGTCACATTTCACATGTCTATGAGTTGTTAACAGCTCCACCAAATAGTGATTTTTCCCTCTAAACTTCTCACATGCTTTCATTTCAATAAATGTTCAAATGATCCAATATTTCAGCAAAAATCAAAGATTAGAGAAAAAGTCCAAAAACTGAAAACAGATTTGTGTATCAGAACTTTGTTTTTTCTTCTTTCCTCTCCCATTAATCATCTCACCACCCCTCAGATTTACCTGCTGACCCTTTGGAGGGGCCCGACCCCTAGGTTGGGAACCACTGGACTAAACTAGCTAACTGTATATAAAGTAGTGTAAACTAGCTCCACCTCCAGCAGCTACAACAGTAACATGCTGCTCTAACACTGATGCTTCACTATTAATAATCTAATGATGTCATATATAATAATATATCAGTCAGAGGGACCAAACCACTACTTTTACTGCAATACTTTAACTACATCAAGCTCATAATACTTATGTACTTTTACTGCAATACTTTAACTACATCAAGCTCATAATACTTATGTACTTTTACTGCAATACTTTAACTACATCAAGCTCATAATACTTATGTACTTTTACTGTGGTAGACTTTTACTTGTAATGGAGTATTTTTACACTGCTGCATTGGTACTTTTACTGCAGTAAATATCTGAGTACTTCTTCCACCGCTATCATGGATTCATATTATTAATTATAATCTATGGAAACAGATGCTGTGAGGTGCGTTTGTTTTGTTTGTGTTCTTGAGCCGCGTGCAGCCCGGTTTAGTAGTGACTCCGCCCACCTGAGCATTTGGGTCCGTTTGTTTAAAAAAAAGAAAACTTTCAGAAGTTTTACAACCTCGTAGAAACGTCTCGGTTTGCACCGGACACATGTGTGAAAATAATAAACAGTAAAGTCGTGTCGTGGTGAAGATAAACAGCATCTGTCAGGTAAATAAATGTAGTGGAGGAAAAGACAACTTACAGTTCTGACTCCCAAACTTCAGGAAAGCAGCTGCACAGAGAGACTGAGGAGGTTTCCTACTTCAGTGTGTTTTCTTCATCTGAATAATCAGCACATTCATCAGGACTCTCCTCCTCCTGCTGGTTTCCTCTTCCTCCTCCTCCTCACTCTCCTCAGTGGGAGCTCCTCTGCAGGCTGCGCTGTTTTTCACGGCTCGGTCAGCTGCTCCTGTCTGAAATCACCGAGCTGCTGCAGGAGGAGGAGGAGGAGGAGGAGGAGGAGGAGGAGGAGGAGGAGGGCCAGACCGACTGACTCTGTCCGCCCCCCGCCTCCTCCCCCCTCCCCCCTGAGCCTTTTCCAGAGGTGTTTAGTAACTAAGTACATTTATTCAGTTTCATTTTATTTATTGGCAGAAGCAAAACAATGCACTGTTTTTACATGTTTACATTGGTGGAAGAAGTACTCAGATCCTTTACTGCAGTAAAAGTATATTAAATACTCCATTACAAGTAAAAGTCCTACATGAAAAATCCTCCTACAGTAAAAGTACATAAGTGTTATGAGCTTGATGTTTTTGTACATATTTGTACTTCATCCAGGAATTTACCATTAATACCTGCTTTTAACAGTTTGTACCAGAGTGCATCTCCCCAAACTGTATCAAATGTCTAACTATAACCAATGAAAGAACAAAACAGACTTTTCTTTTTAAAACAATACAAATCAAAAGTGTGTTTCTATAAAAAAAAAAAAAAAAAAAAAAAAAAAAAAAAAAAAAAAAAAAAGATATGATCAATGGTGGAGTAATTCCTCTTAAATCCTGTCTGAGTGTCCGTCAGGATAGAATTATCCTCACAGAACTTCAGAGATAACACCAGAGTCCTGTTAAATAACTTCTTTTAATACTTGTTCAGGACTCTGTCTGTTTCTGCTGCTTTTTCAGGTTTTAGTCTTAAAATAACCTGCTTAATTTCTTGTTCAGTGAAACTTGTCTTTTATGTCTGCATTCATTATTAAACCACACGGCTTTTTTTGTGTAATATAATGTAATATTCAAACTATTAATCATAATGCTTCAAACCTCCTCTGTTATTTCATCTGCTGACATGTTGTCTAGGTCACACAACAATTTATCCACCTTGTCAAACTGTATGTTTCCTATAAACTCATCTGTTTTTTCTTTATCCCGTTTTTCAGTGTTTGTGACCCTTAGTTTAGCTGCCCAATAATCATCAGTTCCAGGATTTACATCCAAAAGCATTTTAACAATACATTGCTTATCAGAAAACAAAGAGTCAAACTCATGTACAAAGAAATGTCTTACTTTGCGTAAAAGAAACAGCGACCCTATTAGGGCTGTAGTCTGCTGGTCGATTAGTCGATTAGTTGATGGATATGCTCTCGTCTGAACAAATTCCCATTGGTCGAATAATCTCCGTGTTACTTTCATAAAGAGAAGAGTGCGACATCAACAGCTTTCCAGGATTAATCCATTATTTCCTGCGGCGGGAGGGACAGACTAACAAACTACCTGTGAAAACTGTATTCAAAACACCCCCGTTGTTTTCACAACTTTGAACTCGCCCAACCTGATGGAGACTGCTGGGTCTAACTGTACTCAACGTTTACTGAACGTTTACTGAATCAGTGTTTCTCCAACAAGAACTCCCGCCAGACCAAAAAAATATTTTAAAATGTCAAAAATAACGCCAAATATCCATTCATTGGGAAATCAATAGCGTTTGGGAGTCTCTGTGCAGCGCTGTGAGTCAACCTCTGCGTCGTTGCCTGGGAAACTATTGGTAGCGTAGCTCCGTGAAGGAATGCGGCATTGCGTAGTACGTTTGCGTAGCGAGCGGGAAAGAGTGAGCGGCAGGAAAGTGATGGTGGATACTAGCGGAGCAGAGGGAAAGGTTAGTAGTAAGTTGTCAGTCTGGCAGTAAATATACAGTACAGACTACAGTGCGTGACAGTTAATAAATGCTAAAAAAGTCAAGTCTGTTGTTTCCCCAAGTGCTGGAAAAGTGAAGGGGGTTAGCTCCAAAGTTAGCAACAATGGGTTAGCCTAACCGACACGGAGTTCACTGTATAATTACCCTATTTCCATCACCATCACCATAATTACCAAAATCCCCATATAATCAGTCTGTTTTCTCTTTAATGTATGTCAAACATTTGTAATTGCCCCACAGTACACACATTTTTTTGTTTCATCTCAGTTCAGGTTATCATCATCTCTTTCTTGAGTGTGGGCGTTCATATCACCATAAATTAGAAAACAGTGGTTTTCAGTACCAGCATCAAAAATAATCTATTGGTTCATCTACATTAGACTATTTGGTTTTGTAGTAAACAGCACAAGATCTTTATCATATTTAAGTAGGTGTCTATTTATTTTATTATTACACTATATTATTTATTTACCAATTTGCAATTTAACAGCAATTATCACTCCACCTCACGGCCAGTTTCTAAACTTATGTTGGTTACTAACAAACATTCTGAAACCCATTGCCTTGCATTTTTCCAGTATCTCCAGGGTATTTATATCCTCTGTTTAATCTCACTGAAACACAGTACATATTTTTTACATTTTTCAATAAAGTCCGGGGTCTTGATCTTACTTCTTATTCCACAGATGTTCAGAGTAAACACTTGCAGCCCAGGGTGGTGTTCTCTCCTCATACTGAGTGCTGTCTCTTCTGACCCCATGTCTGTCTTAGATGTCAATGCCGAAGGATTTGCAATCCACATTGTGACATCCAATCACAAATCTCTCTTAAATCTTGCAGTCTCTTTCGGTTCATAATGATCTCTCAGCATGTTTATTCACCACATTTACAGATGTGTTCTGTTTGCTTTGTGGAAATACTGTTCAACCCACCAGTGTCTCAGTCTCTATAAACTCCTCTTATTGTATCCAAATATTGATCCAACTCACAAAACTTTATTTTAAATTCTAGAAGAGATCCCAACATTTCCAGGTTGTCAGGTTTAATTTTGGGGTAAATGTGTATAAAAATGATGCACAAGGCAGCTTGAATATTTAAATGTGATGGAATAGTGCAGCGGTACAAAACTGCTGTGTATTTCATTCAGTGTTTGACATTATATAGCTTCAATGAAGATATATATAATATATATAATGTTATTACAAATAATCACAACAGAGACATCCTGTAGTGCTGATAATCATGCTTTATTAAATCAATAATGGAGAAAAACTCAAGGAGGCTGCAAAAATAATCAACGCTACAACTCTAACTTCAATCAAATCAAAGTGCGGGGCGACACGCGAGACCACGCCTCGTTCCATCCTTGTCAAATGCAGCGGTGGTTGTCTTTCCGGCTGCGGTACATCTGCTTGGCGGTGCCCAGCTTGACTGACAGGTGTACTTCTAAAAACTAACACACAAACACACTGCAGACCTCCAAGAGACAGCTCTGCCTCTGCAAACAAGCACAGGAAGGACTCGTGATTGGCCAGGTTGATGGTACTATTGAAAAGAGCCCGAGCAAGTGGTCGTTTGCCAGAAGCAGAGCACAAAACAAAAAAGAAACACTTGTGCTCAGGAAGTGCAGGCCGCTCGCACTGTGAGCATGTCATTGAAATGGCGGTATGACATAATCAGTCAGAGAGCGAGGTCCAGTCGTCCTGCTTACATGAGGGTAAATGCAAACAGCACTCAGGATCTCACGCTCTTATTACAATGCAACAGCACCACTCTCTCTCTCCAGCAGTGCATTCATAGTTTTGTCTGATTGACTTAACGTCAACAGGGAGCCTCTCTACCTGTTGAGGCAATCTTAAGACTTCAACTTATTGTTGAGGCACAGAGTTTAGTTTCTCGGTTTGACAGGGTATTCGTTCCAAGCGAAACTTTCTCCTGTTAAACCACATTTAGTTTCATTTTGTTTCAGTTAATATTGTCATAAATAACAATGCATACATTTCCCATAACCGTTAAATTCGGCTATATACATTATGTACATGTCACAGAAAAATGGATCAAAAATCCTAAGTCATAGTTATCCAATATGGCACATTTTATAACAACTTTAGACTTTAGTCTAGTTTGGCATAAATTAATGTCAAGATTGGTACAAAAATAGTTCATATTTACAAGAACAGAAATCCAGATCTTTATCAAGTAGATTATTTTGCTCAATTAATAAATGAAAAGGCATGGAAGTAGGGAAAAGGGGAAGATTGGAAGATAAGATTTTTGTTTTTACACTGATCGAATGCTAATGTGAACAGTTGCTGTGTCGGATCCAAGCTCGTTGGACAGTTTGAGAGTGTAGGTTCCAGCATCTTCCACCTTCACCCCGGTGATGATGAGGGTGGTTAGGTCCTCTGTGGTCTCAATGTGGAAGCGGCCGCCAGCAGTCACCTCGATGGTTTTGCCGCCGCGGGACCACTCAATGTGTTTGGCGTCGCCAGAGAAGGCACAGGCCACTGTCAGGACTTTGCCTGGCTCGATGCTGATGTCCTCCGGCAAGGCCTCAATCCTGGGAGCAGAACCTGGAAGTTGGAAAGAGGCACAGTACATGTACATCAGTGCACCCAAAAATGTGTTCATTCACTACACAATAATAGAAAGAGTGGAAGGGAAATTTTCTTTTTAATCTGTAAACTTTAAATTAAGGTAAAAAAGAAGATTTTATAGAGATGAGGAATATTCTCTTGGCCACTATAAAACAAATCTGTCTTACCAATCGCTCTGAAGGAGGATCCTTCCATGTGGGAAGCCATCTCCGTGAGGCTGCTGGAGCTCATAGCATACGACTCAGAAGCCATGGACGACATGCTGGACATGGACATGGTCTCACACTTCATCTCAGCTGCCATGCTGCTGAAGGAGCTGGACTCCATCATGGATGACATCATTGCCTGATGGGCGGAGGCGGAGGAGAAGGAGGACGATTCTTCCATCGTGTGCATTTCTTTCTTCATCATCATGGATGAGCTCATGGATGATGACGACTCCTTGTGACTCATCATCATCGATCCTGTTGAGGCTAGAGATGGAAACAGAGGATATGTAAATGTTCAAAGTGACTTTTAAGTAAGGATATCAGAATTCTTTATATAAATATAATAAAATTAATGTCATTGCAGTAAACCAGCTTGGAAGGAATACTTAAGGCAGTTTCTCACCTTTAAGCGCCAGTTGCTGCTCACGGTAGGCGGTGATCTTCATGCGTATGGACTGGAACACTTGTCCAGTGAATGAGAAGGAGGATTTTGAGACTCCTCCCTCTGATGTCATCTCACAGGTATACTCTCCCTGGTCACTGTCTGTCAGGTCATGGATTACGAGGCTGCAGGAGCCCTCAGAGTAATGCATCTCAAAGCGGCTGCTCTGTGAAAGCCTCCTCCCATTGACATACCACACCACCTCCTTGACACTGCTCTCACAGATACAGGACATCCTCACCGAGCCTTCGTAAGCTTCAGCTGTTAGCTGACTCAGAATCTTGGGAGGTTTTGGGATTGGGGATTTGACAGTGGGTGGAGACACAACCCTCTTGGGGGACATGATGGGAGGAGGGGACTTCATCCTAGGAGGTGATTTGATTCCCTCAGGCTCAGGGGATTTCAAACCCCTTGGTGACTTGATGCCAGATGGTTCTGGAGACTTGATGCCTTTTGGTGTTTTGATACCAGCAGGTTCTGGGGACTTCAAACCTCTTGGTGTTTTGATTCCTGCAGGTTCTGGAGATTTGACACCCCGCGGTGATTTTACTCCCTCAGGTTCAGGTGATCTCACCCTCTCTGGGGACTTGATTGGTGGTGGTGACTTGAGTCTGGGTTCAGGGGATTTTATACCCCTGGGTGACTTGACTCCCTCAGGTTCAGGAGATTTGATTCTAGGAGTTGGTGATTTTATGCTCAGTGCTGGAGAGGGTGCAGATGGCTCAGGAGACTTGACGCTCCTGGGGGATTTGATTCCCTCTGGTTCAGGAGACTTCACACCTGGTGTGGGAGACTTCACACTTGGTGTGGGTGACTTCACACTTGGTGTGGGTGACTTCACACTCGGCGTTGGTGACTTTATACTTGGAGCAGGAGAAGTTACACTTGGTTCAGGGGACTTCACACTTGGAGTTGGTGATTTAATTGAAGGCTCAGGGGACTTGATGCTGGGTTCTGGTGACTTTGCACTGGGGACTGGGGAGGTCACAGAGGGAGCCGGTGATGTCACTGAAGGTTCTGGTGACTTTACACTGGGAGTGGGTGATTTTACAGATGGCTCAGGGGACGTGATGGCCTTGACCTCCTCTTTGGGAGCTGGTCTGTGGATGGTCAAAGTGAAGTGGGCCTCCTGTCTGCCTGATGAGTTCTCTACCACCACCATGTAATTGCCCTCATCAGAGGCTGTCACAGAGATCTCCAGGCTCGACTTGTACTGAGTGGTTGTGACTTGGATACGGTGAGAGGTTACAATGGTTCTGCTCTCGTGCATCCATGTTACAGTGGGCGCAGGCTCCCCATCAATATCACAGGAGAATCTGGCTGTCTCTCCCTCTGCAACGGTCAAAGACTGGGGTTTGGTGAGGATTCTGGCAGCAAGAGAAGGCTTCACTTTGTGGACAGAAACCTCCTCAGTAACAGCAGCAGAAGACAATGCCAGTTTAGCTCCAGATGTGGTGTGCTTGCCAGTCAGAGCAAACTTGTCGGAAGAGTAGGAGGAACCAGATGACAGGTATTCAGCTGAGGCATACTTGACAGATGATTCATACCTCTCAGCGGAGGAGTACCTCTCTGAGGAGGCGGCATATCTTTCACGTGTGACAACCTCATGTGTCTCGGTTAGCTTTGACTTGCTCTCCTCTACTTCAAAGTGGGTCTGGGAAGCATAGCCAGCTTTGAAGTGGGCAGTGTGATAGTGGTCAATGCGAGTGACTTCAGGGACATATGCTTTGGGAGCGTCCTCATCCCTACGGCGAGAGGAGAAGGTAGTATATCCACCACCTGACACCTCCAGGGTAGCATAGTCAGAAGCCTCTCCCTTGGAGTTGGAGCATACACAGCGGTATGTACCACTGTCCTCTTCCTGGCATTCCAGAATAGTGATGGACAGGACACCACTCATGTTGGTAAAGACATATTTCTCACTGCTTTCAGAGATTGCATTTCCATTGTGGAGCCATCTCACCTCAGCCTCTGGCTTGGCTTGGATGTTCAGGGTAAATTTGGTGTCTTGGCCAATTGGTATGCGGTGCGAGTGCATCCTGACGGTCACACGAGGTGCATGATCCAGGCTGAAAGGTGTCTGACTAACCACCTGATATTTCCTCTCAGTCTTCAGAGCAGCCTTTCTGGCCTCGTAACGGGACATGATGTCAAATCGGGCAGATCGCTCAAACCTGGACGAGGAGCGGGATGACCTCTCAACTGACCTAATGGGACTGGGAGAGCGGGGGCGGGTCCTCTCTGGGGTGGGGGACCTCCTCTCCACAATCATGCCCTCTACTTCCACAGGAGGCCTGGCACGTGGTGGTCGGATCAGCTCTGACACTGGACGCATCAGCTCGATGTATGTGGGAGACAGTGACCTTCTCCTCCTCATAAACTGAGAAATAGTACGTTTCTTCTTTGTCTCAGTAACCTCAACAGCCTCATGCCTGACTTCGTGCCTCCTCTCTTCATGTTCTGCGGCACGCCGTTCAATGCGGATGGGGCTGCCAGCAGGGGAGGCAGAAAAGCCAAGCTCCAGTTCATCCTCCAGCATCATTTTCTCTTCCTCTGTTCTCCTCATGGAAAGGTGGTCATCCACAGGCATCAGCAGCTCTTCATCACTCAGATCTCCCAGAGATCTTCTCCTGGATCTGAAGGAGACCTCAGATTCGGGTGAAGGTGAGCGGCGGGCGGGCCTGACAGTCTCCAGGTCATCCAGAGTGAGTTTTGGAATACGCCATCTTGGTCTGTACTGGTCAGTGATTCTAGGGAGGGGCATGACGTAGAACTGCTCCCACCTGGACAGGCGTATGCGTCTCTGTCTCTTCTGCACAATCCTCTCCATCCTCTCTGGAATCTCATACTGGTCTCTCAGCTTCCTGTACCACTTCATGTCAGAGAGAGGCACAAACTGTTTAATAGCTTTGTCCTCATCCAGATCTCTGGGATCGTGAACCACAGGCTCTGGGATCTCATAGGGCATGAAGATCCTTCTCTCTTCCTCCAGCTTCTTGGTCTCAGACTTCTCCACTGTGATGTCGAACTCACCCTCGACATTCTTGGTGCTCACAGCAGGTTTGTACATCTCTGCCGCGAATTTCAATGCCTCTTGGGCCGTCGGGTTGAGAGGTACGGCATCCTCTCTGGCAACAATTTGCTGAGCCATCTTGTTAGTCTTTTCAATTTGTTTCTGGATGTGTCTGTATTTCTCCTCCTCACTCTTGTACTCTCTCCTTGTGTAAGTAAGGCGGCCCACCTTCAGTGTAGCCTGGCAGCTTGTAGAGCCAGCAGAGTTGGTTGCAGTCACTTTGTACACACCAGAGTCCTCAAGCAGAGTCTCTCTGATGTGCAGGACATGGTAGTCAATGTCCTCTTCTATGACTGCAACCTTGGGACCAAACTGAAGTGGATGGCCATCCTTCTCCCATTTCAGAGTAGGAGTCGGGATTCCTGAAACTCTGAGCTCGAAGCGGACGCTGTGTCCCTCAACACACTCAACATTAGCCAGCAGACGTTTGAACATGGGCCTCATAGTTTCTTCCATTACAGGATGAGGTGTCACCGTGAGACGGGCCTTGCAGCTGTCTTCTCCAAACTTGTTGTGGGCCATGACGGTGTATTCGGCATCATCACTCATGTCTAAGTTGTGAATCATAAGTTGGTACAGACCCTTGTCACTGGTGAATGTGTACTTGCTGTCATCATCACCTGGCTTGATTCTCTCTCCATTCTTCAGCCATGTTACATGAGGCTCAGGGTGTACAGTAATAGTGACACCGAAGCGCACATCTTCGCCAATGTAGGCAGCACGATTGTACAGCGGCAAAGTGAACTCTGGTGGCCTCTGAAGGATTTTAGTCCTGTCAACCTTTCTCCTCAGTTTCTTGATGGAACGGCTGATGTAGTACTCCCTGATGCTCCTCACAGTCTCAACAAAGAGCTCTCCATAAGCACTGTCCTCTCCATCATCACTCACAACCTTGCATCTGTACACACCATTATCACAATCTTCAATGTCCTTCACATAGATGCTGGCAAAACCATTGCTGTAAGTAATCTCATACTTGGGGCTTGGGTGTAGCTGACGGTTACCAAAGTACCATGACACCTGTGTACTCTTGTCATAGTTGGTGATGCTACAAGTGAATCTGACATGGCCACCTTCCTCGCCTGAGCTATGCATGACTGGACCAGCACGCAGGCCATGGTACTCAGTTCCAATCTTCACTTTACCCACGGCCAATCCTCTGTGGTTCTTGAAGGCGCCGCCATAGGCCACACGAGCCGCTGATACAATAGTTTCTGTCCTCTTTACCAGAGTCTGGTAGTATCTCCTGTGTCTCAGTGTCCTAATGATCTTGTTGCTGATATGCTCCATCTTCATCTTGAGCCATGGGTGTTCCAGAGCCTCATGGGCTGTCATGCGGAGCCTCCTGTCCTTGATTAGAAGTCTGTCCACAAAGTCCATAGCCTCCAGGCTTATGTCATTAAATGCTTCACTGTCAAAGACGTACTCACAGTTGGAGATGTTCTCAATCATCTTTGTAGTGGACTCTGCAGAAAATGGATTGAGGCCACTGAGCAGGACATAGGCCATCACACCAACAGACCACATATCAGTGGCTGTTGTGACCAAGTCATGGCGGTGAATCTCAGGGGCACAGTACTCCGGAGCTGAGAACATCAGTCTGATGTTTTCTCCTGGCACCAGCAGCCTGGCCTGGCCCATCTCAATAATCTTTATGATGGTGCTTCTCCGTGTGGTGTAGACAATGTTGTCAGGGCGGATATCAAAGTGGCCAAAGTTGTGGCTATGCAAGAACTTGAGGGAAGAGCACACTTGTCTTAGGTAGCGTACAATCTCCTGCTCTGTGAGCTCAAAGTTGCTAGTGCCCAGGCGCTCAAAGATGTCTACTCCAGAGATGAACTCAAAGATCAGGATAATCTCCTCCATACTTTCAAAGTATTCATGCAGGTAGATGATATTCTTGTGCCTTGCTACGTTGAGAGCCTCAATTTCCCTGAGAACCAACTCACGGTCAGTTCCTTTGACCTTGATAAATTTGGCCATGAAGGTCTTCTTGGTGGCAATCTCCACACAGCGGTGGACTACTCCAAACTGGCACCGAGCAAGCTCCTCAGAGATAGTGTATTTGGAGGACAGTTCCTTAACCTTGTAGAATAGAGCCTCCTCCTTGGTGATCACTCTAGCTTCATCCACTTCTTCGTCATAGTTTCTGATCACAGACTTATCCTCCTTTGTGGTGATGGGCTCAGTTGGCTCAGAAGGAGGGCTCAGGCCAAACTGGTTCTCAGCGATGACTCGGAACTGGTACTTGGTCTTTCCATATACGTTGATGATGGTAAAGCTACAGTCAGTTGTCTGGCCAGCACGGATCCACCTGTCCGCACTGGTGGGACACTTCTCCACAATGTAGCCAATGATGTTGCTTCCACCATCGTTGGCAGGGGGCTCCCAGGTCAGAGTGATGGAGTCTCGGGCAATGTCACTGACCTTGAGTCCCTTTGGAGCTTCAGGAATGTCAGCCACGTCCACCTCAATGGTTTGTTTGTCCATTCCGAACCTGTTCTTGGCAGTGATAATGTAGTAGCCAGTATCTTTACTCTGCACTCCCCTCTGGAATACCAAGGAGGTGAAAGACCGGGTGGTGATGACCTGGTGATGAGGAGAGTTGGAGAGGATCTCCTGACCCTTCTGCCAGGTGACTGTTGGTTCAGGCTTGCCAGTGATGGGGATCTTGATGGTGACGTGATCACCACGGACAGCGTGGACTGCTCCCATTCCCTGGAGCTCCTTGGGCAAGTGAATCTTAGCAGGAACTGGAATTTAAAAAATGACATAAAAACATTAGCTCAATATTGATTAATATTCCTATTCAAGGACTACACCAACAGAAGGTATCATTCAATGGATTCTAGGAAACATGAGGATAAGTCTTTTGCAATGCCAAAGTTTACCTTCCACTTCAAGGTTGGCAGTTGAGGAGATAGATCCTTCAGAGTTGGTCGCTCTGAATTGGTAGACTGCGGCATCGCTCTCATCAGCAGCAGTGATGATCAGTTGGTAGTAGCCTCCCTTGAACTCCTGGGCTTTGATCTTGGTTCCATCTGCCAAGATCTCCTTTCCACTGCGGTACCATTTCACCACAGGCCTGGGATATCCCACCACCTTGACATGGGAAAAATAACCGAATTAAATCATTTAGATTTGTAACCGAAACAATGATTCCCTGAAAAACAAAGACTTGTGCATAAACACAGGTATATTTTTGGAGGAAAACACCGAAGTGTAGATAAAATACCTTAGTGACGAAGGTGGCATTAGCATGGTATTTGACAGTCATGTCCCTGATCTCCTCCCTGAACACAGGCGCACGAGGCAACTGGTCGGACTTAGGGATGATAGGCTCAGAGATCTCACTCCAGTCGCTCTCACCACCCATGTTCTCACACTTGACGCGGAACTCATACTCGAAGCCCTCAATCAAGCCTGTGACCTCGTATTTGGTCTCCGCAATCTTCTTAGAGGTCACTGACATCCACTTGTTCTGCTTCTTCTCACGTTTTTCCAAGTAGTAGTTGGTGATTTTAGCTCCACCATCATTGCTTGGAGGCTTCCAGCAGACAAGGCAGGAGTCTTTGGTAGAGCTGGCAATGAGGGGCTGCTGTGGGATGCCAGGTTTTTCTGAGAAACAGACAGAGAATGTTATTGTAATGGTCTCCTTGTTTGCAATGTAGTTATGTAAGCCAAAAGTGACAAACTAAATCTGAGTGGACCTACCGAATGGACTCTTGATGATGACCACGGAGGGGATCTCCAGAGGCTCACTGACTCCGTACTGGTTCTGAGCAGAGACTCTGAAGTAGTAGCCAGCGCTCTCGATCAGGTTGGGGACGCGGCAGGTGTTTCCAGAGACAGAGGAGGACACCAGGTGCCACACCTCACCCTCTTTGGCCATACGTTTCTCCACAATGTAGTTGGTGACCATGGAGCCGCCGTCGTCCTTGGGAGCCTTCCAGCTGATGACAACTGAGCTCTTCAGCAGGGCATCAACAACCACAGGGCCCTCAGGGATGCATGGCTTATCTGGATAAACCAAAAAAAGGAATACATAAAATTCTAGGATCCAGGAAGAAATATCTGTTGTTTCTAAACTAACAGATGAAAATGTATGTGTATTACTATTCATTGAAAGAGCATTTGGAAATTAACATTGCATCTTTACATATCTTTACGACATCTACATTGCAAACTGCAAACTGAAGTGTTTATTTTCATTTCAATTTTAAAGTATGGCTGTCATCACTTAAGAAATACATTTGACATTTTAACTTTCTTGAGTTTTGTACTATTTCCTCTCAGTAGTATGACATTACCTTGGATTTCAACCCGCAACACAGTGTCGACAGTTCCAAATGTGTTGCTCAGCTGCACCTTGTAGCGGCCAGCGTTGGTCTGCCTTTGGACATTCCTCACCACCAGATGAGTGTAGCTTTCTGTGTTTTCAATTACCACATTCTCAGATGCGTTCAAAGGCTTCTTGCCATAGAACCACATGATCTGAGGGATGGGGCGGCCAATGTAGACGACATGAAGGCGGAGGCTGGTGCCAGCACCGGCAAAGTACTTCTCCTTCAGTGGGAAGCCAGGGTGGAACTGGGGTGCTGCCTGTAGGCGCAGTTTGCCACTGGTCTCAATCTCTCCAGCCTCATTGATGGCCCTACAGGTATACAGGCCCTCATCTTCCTGCTCGTCTGTCAGGATGCTGAGGGAGTGGTTGCGGCCATCTGAGCTCATCTTGTACTTGCGGCTCTGGATCAGCTCCTTGCCATAGCGGTACCACTTGATCTCTGGCAGAGGTCTGCCGATGATGCCGCACGTCAGAGTGCCGGACTCGCCAAGCTTGGTGGTTACGTCCTGAATCTCTTCCTTCAAAGCTGGGGCCTCACCAACTGCAGAAACATCAGCAAAGTTTGATTTAATTCACAGCTTAAATCACATTTTTGGGGTGCTGTCTATGACATTGATTTTTTACAGGTTGATACTGCTCCTTCAAGTACACTGAAGTATACTAATATGCAAAACCAAAAGAAAAACACTTACTCACTAAATAAAATTAACATTTGGTATAGTGTTTAGTTTGTTACAATCCAGGTCACAGTCAAATTGGCAGGGAGTTATTTTACTGCTATGAGCAAATTCACTGAACACACTTTGATTCAGCTGAATTAAATTTGCTGCAAAACATCATTGTTAGTGTGACCAGGTCACTCTGCAACAGCTCACCACTCAGTTTGGTCTTGATGCCCATGGGCGTGCGGCGAGGTCTGCTGAGTCCTGTTTCATTCTCAGCAAAGATTCTGAACTCATACTCTGTGGCTTCCATGAGGCCACCCATGGTGAACTGACGATCCTTGGAGCGCTCCTTGTTGCATTTCTTCCAAGTACTTTCTCCAGCCTGCCTGAACTCAATCCAGTACCCCAGGATCTCCTTGCCGCCATCTTGCTCAGGCCGGAGCCAGTGGATGGTAATACAGTCTTTGGTGACAGAAATGATGTCAATCTCTCCTGGTTGGCTAGGTTTGTCTGGGATGAGAGAGACGAGAGGAGATTGATACTTGTGGAGAAATGATCAAAATACAACCAGATCTTCAGTTCTACAACCCATCAAAGTTACTTCAGCTTAGTTTTATCTTGTCTTAAATTTCTGGTGCCTCATCGACTATTTTTCTACTTAGTATTATCAATTTATTCTGGCCGTCATGTAATATTAACTCACCAAATGGATCTTTGCAGACCACAGGTTCTGAAGCGGGACCAGGCTCGCTCTGTCCAATGTCATTCTGAGCCACGACTCTGAACACGTACTCTGCATCGGGGATGAGGCCGGTGAGATTGTACATGGTGGTGGTGATGTGGGTCTTGTTGTGGCGGACCCACTTTTCTGTTGACATCTCCCTCCTCTCCACGTAGTATCCTGTGATGCGTGAGCCTCCGTCATCCCGGGGCCGGGCCCAGGACAGAGACACAGAGGACTTGGACACGTCCATGATCTCTGGTGGGTTGCTGGGAGGTTCTGGTGGGCCTGTAGGTCAAGTACATTGTTTTTTTGAAACACTCATTGACAGAATTAGGGATGTGCATTGTGTTCAATTTGTAAATCTAATAAGAACATTGCTATGTTTCCGCTAAATAAATTACTCTGGCAGATATGTACAGGATGCGTCTGTTAACAAACATCAGTTGTATTTGGACATTGCAACATTGTGAACATCATGGGCAACATCAATACTTACATAGTGGTGTCTTTGGTGTGACAGACTCTTCAGACTTAAGAGATCTGCTAATGCCGAACTGGTTCTCAGCAAAGACCCTGAAATGGTACTGCACATTCTCCTTCAGGCCCTTCACCACCAGGGAATTCTCTGTGACCCGGGCATTCACTGTGTACCAGGCAGCCTTGGGGACTTCCCGCCTCTCTATGATGTATCCCTGGATGTCGGCGCCACCATCATCTGATGGGGGTCTCCAGCTGACCCGGACTGATCTAGCCTGAATGTCATCAAACTCCAGAGGGCCTTCTGGGGCATCGGGACGACCGATCACCTTCACCTAGAGTGAAGCGGCACACAGGAGGTCAGAAATAATATCCACATTTATTCATCAAATGTAAGTTAATTGATACTAACGTACATTTTTATTTGACTGAGGTTATGTGTCAACAAAAACTGTCAGGAGCCGCTCACCTTGATGTAGACGGCCTTCCTGCCACATTTGTTCTCCAGCACCAGGTCGTAGGTACCAGTGTCATCTTTGTGTGCCTCTTTGATGACCAGCTCAGTGATGTCATCATGGGTGGCGATCATGGCCCGGTGGGAGATGTCATGGCCATCCTTGGTCCACTTACATGTAGGAATGGGTTTACCCTTGATTGGCACAGACAGGCAGATGACTCCACCTTGCCGCACCACGTAGCCATCCTCATACTTAGGATCAAGCTCGTAATCAGGATAATCTGATGAGGAGACGATATGGATTTGGTTTAGTTAGATTATCCCATATTATCACAAACTGATTGGATTTAGATTCAATAAGTAAAAGTATGATGTGTATGTCGCTGTATGAAAAAAATTGAAATGCGTTCTCCTACCGAGCATCTCCTGGACTTTAACCACTCCAGGAATCTCAGCTGGCTCTCCAGCACCGCCAGCATTGCAAGCGATGACTCTGAACTTGTACTCAGCGCCCTGGGGCATGTGTGTGAGGGTGTACTCGCACATCTTGGTGGGTGTAGTATTACACAGGGTCCACTCCACTTGATCCACCTTCTGCATCTCGATCAGGTAACCAGTGATGATCGAGCCACCTTCCTCCTCAGGAGGCAGCCAGGCCAGAGACACCGAAGTCCTGGTGCTGTCTGTGACTTTGGGTTGAACTGGAGGACCTGGAGGCTCTGTTCAACAACACAGAGAGGCATCTTGTGAATATACTGACCCAGACTGGTAATATTAGTGTATAAAATACATTAAAAAAACAAAAAAACATATATACACACATATATACAGATATGTTTAATTTGTACTCCTATACTAACATTTCAAAAATAAAAAAATATTTATTTGAATATAGATTGTGTTTTGCGTCACATACCGATGGGATCCATGGCAACAGTGATGGCAGAGCTCTCACTAGGTTTGCCGTCTCCCCTGGAGTTGATGGCAGTGATGCGGTATTCATACTCCAGGCCCTCAATCAGGCCAGAGGAGCGGTACCTGGTCATGGTGACGGGGTTCTTGTTGATCTTCAGCCACCTGTCAGAACGAGCCTCCTTACGCTCGATGATGTAGCCGGAAATAGTGGAGCCACCGTTGTCCTCGGGTGGCTGCCAGGTCAGGGTCATGCCTTCGTGGGTGACGTCAATCACCTCTGGCCTGCTTGGAGGTCCAGGGATGGCTACATGGGGAAACCACAGATCAATTAATATATTAATCACAGACAATGTACAGGAGTACAAAATTACCAGACAAGATAGCAGAATATTAGTATTGTCTCCATAAATTAATACAAGGGATAGTGTTTTTGGATTGTTGGAGATACACAATAAATATAAATCTTTTTCTCTAAAGACCACCTCTATTTCTGTTTCATGACAGTTCAGCGTTGATTACGGTTTATGATACAGATGCAGAAGAAGGGATAAGGGAAAAAGAGAATGTACATTACATCAAGGATCATATCTCTTTTTTGTAATTACAAATACGAGGCTAAAAATAGCTAACTTTTCAAAGCAAGGATTCAAAGTGTAAGTTAATGTTAATTTCGTTAAGGAAAACTATGACTAAATATGTTCATTGACCTTTTTTTTGACGACTAAACCGAGATGATGATGAGAATGGGATGAGATGAATCAATGGTTGATTGGACTAGGTGGTTCCAAGGATTTAAAGATAGTTATGTGGTTGCTAAGGTAGGTGCTAGGCTGTAAGCATGTTTGGGGTGGCTGCAAAAGTGTTCCTAGATGGTTGCTATAGTATTCAAGGTGGTTACTAGGGTGTTAATAGGTGGTTGCTAGTATGTTTTTGGGAACAGGAAGAAAACGCTAAGACAAGATGGTTTAATAAGAAAAAAACTCACTCTTGGCACTCTTGCACTCCACCACCTCGGACTGCAGGAAGCCACCGACGCCAAAGCGGTTCATGGCAGCAACGCGGAACACATACTCGGTTCCCTCTGTGAGTCTGGTGAACTTGAAGCAGGGCCGTGTCACTGACTCTGAGATGATGGTCCAGCCGGGGTGGTGGGCATCGCGCTGTTCCACCACATAGCCGCCGATGTTGGCACCTCCATCCTTCTCTGGAGGTTCCCAGCTGGTTGTCACAGACACGCCGTCAACCTCGTCGATCCTCATTGGACCGACTGGGATACCTGGTTTGTCTGGATGAACACAAGCAGGCAGTTGGAATCTCTAAATCTTTTTGCATAAACCTGCAATCAGCTACATCTGTGCATCAATGCAAACAAAATGTATAAAATGTTCATAGAAGTCATTGTTTTTGATGGAAAATGTTTTTCTCTGGATCTTATAAAGTACAATTGCCAGTCTAATTAACAACACCTGTACATAATTATCATGTGTAGAAAGTCTCCGTACCGAGAATGATGACTTTGATGACCTCGGTTGCTGTGCCAATTGCGTTCTTCACCTCCAGCGTGTAGTCTCCTGTGTCATTGATGGTGGTCTCACGGATGACAAGATGGGTGTATTTGCCATTGCTGTCAATCTTGATGCGGTCCAAGCTGTCTTTCAGCTTGACGCCGCCAAAGAACCAAGAGCAGACAGGCTGTGGTCGAGCCTTGATGGGGATGTTGAGGTCGATGGGTTTGCCACGGTGCACATGGATGATCTTCTGAGGGATGCTGGTAATGTCGATCTTGGGCATCACTGGAATAAACAGGAAAAAGGTGATGTTGAGATGTCAAGTGAACAATTGTGAAATCATTATATATCTGTGTATGAGTCTTTTAATGCTGTCTTACCTGTGATCTCCTGAATGGTGACAGGAGTGACGGTGTCCATGGGCTCACTGGCTCCCCTGCTGTTGGTGGCTCGGATCCTGAACAGGTACTGGTCTTTCTCTGCCAAGGACTCGATAGTGTGCTGGGAAACAGAGGCCTTGACAGTGGCCACGGTGCTCCACCTGTCTGTACCCACCTTGCAGGCCTCTATGACATAGCCATTAAGCCTACTGCCGCCATCGTACAATGGCTTTTCCCAGTGCAGTGTGACCGAGGACTTGGTGACATCAACGATCCGAAGGCTCATTGGCACTGATGGCACCTCGCACACCAGCACGGCCTCAGATGTCTCACAGGGCTCGCCAACACCGTAAATGTTCTCTGGCAGGACTCTGAAGAAGTAGTGCATGCCCTCCTCCAGACCAGTGATCCTGAACAGAGTCTTCCTGCACTCAGTTGTGACAGTTTTGTATGACTTCATGTTGGCTTCGCGCTTCTCTACGATGTAGTTGCTGACATGAGCACCACCATCAACACTTGGGACATCCCAGGTGATGACAACAGACTCCTTGGTGTAGTCTTTCACCTTCACAGAACCTGGAGGACCAGGAGTGTCTGTAGGAGATGAATGGAGGAAGAGAAGAAATTATTTTGTTTGCAAGTTTCTGAAAAAAAAGTTACCAGAACTGCAAAACTGGTGTGTCTGGACAAGGAAAAGCAGAAATAAAACAATAATTCAGCTTAGCATACTTGGTATCTGTGGAAACTTTGGACGACCTACCGTAGACTTTAACCAGGATGGTGGCAGTCTTCTTGCCTGACGGGTTCTCTGCCTCCACAACGTATTTTCCAGAATCGTAGCGGTCAACCTTCTCAACCATCAGCAAGGTGTAGCTGTCGGTGGTCTCAATATAGCCACGGCTCTGCAGCTCCACACCTTTCTTCCTCCAGGTCACCACAGGTAGTGGTCGGCCGGTGACAGACACGAACAGCCGCAGGGTTCCTCCAGCACGCAGACACACAGTCTTCTTTAGGTCATCAGCCAGTTCCAGGTCAGGAATTTCTGAGAGGGCATGGCAAAGTGAAAGAGTCAAATGCAGTATGTTCACCATTTACTTCCCATCTTAATCTAAATCTTAAAATGAATTGTAACCTCAACATTTCACATCTCTGTAAAAAAACCATCTGAAACTAAAAAAGTATAGGCTTTTAAGTGACACATTGTACAATCAGCATGTAGTAAATTGATTTAAGTATCAACAATAATGTTTTTGTCAAGTCCTGGAGTACAAAAACTTGCAGTAGGCATGTGCCAAATAAAAATATAGTAAAAGTGTTATCTCAATCTTAAATCATAAAATAGTATTACTGTAAGACTACTTTAAAGACTAAAACCATTTTTCTTAAGACATTTGTTTTTGAAAATGATAGGAAATCATGTAAAATTGTAAAATGTACTTAAAACATCTGATCATAGACAAAATTACATGAACATTAGTATAATAGGTTAACTGACTCATTTACAGTGTTTCTGGTGCTGGTATTGATATGAAACTGTCCCTGATAATTAAACTATTCAACAAAATAAATGTACAGTTTCATCTGTAGTTTATTTTCATGCCTCCGCTGACTAAGTACTACTTTTTCCACTTTCTGCCATGAGAAATGTATTTCCCTGCATGCTGCTGTGCCCAGTCCACACTGTATGGTGTAAGAAGAGCTCCCCCTTGTGTATGTTTGTGGTTATTGTGATAATGACAGCACTAAAACACTCTAAAATGGATTATGGCAATAACTGTACATAGATACTTCCCCTGGATGAAAACCTCCTGACATTTTATCCCTCAAAGTCAACTCACCAATTCTCTCCAGCGGCTCGAATTCAGCGCTTGGTTCACTGAACTCTCCAGTCCCATTATTGTTGATAGCGGCCACCCTGAATCGGTACTTCTTATTGGCTGTCAGGCCAGCGGCCACATACTCGTTGGTCTTGAGAGCCTTGGAGGTGGCTCGGTACCACTGCTCGGTGCCCTCCTCCAGGATATCCACAACGTAGCCAGTGACATCTGAGCCGCCATCATACATAGGCCTGGTCCAGGTCATGCTGATGCTGTGCTTAGTGGTGTCTGTGATGTGAGGTATCGATGGAGGAGCTGGGGTGTCTGGGAGGAAAAGAAGGAAAGATATAATATGTTTTGATATATTGTGTAGCTGCTTGTTCAATGTCATTCAAATAAATTGATCATTTTGCCAAGATGAAGCCTGATATATTTGGAAACTTACGGATCTCCACTACAGTTTAAAATAAAATGCTTTGGGTCTGAACAAAGCCTGACCCTCAAAACCTTATATCTACCTCATTGCATATTTTCAAAATATAAGCCTGAAAACGGTTAAATATCTTACATGTGGGGTCTTTGCAGAGGATGTATGGTGAGGCGTCGCTCGGCTGGCTGTCTCCAGCTCTATTGACAGCTGTCACTCTGAACTGGTATTCACTTCCCTCCAGCAGACCCGTGATCTTCAGACGGGTGTCATAGATGGTATAGGTCCTATTCACCCGAGTCCACCTGTTACAGAGACGGAGAGAAAGGGATACAGTGAAACAGAGAAAATAAGCATCATTACTTCAGAAAGTGAAAACAAAAATTTCTCCATTTGGTCATTCAGAAGTCGTTCCAACCTGGTGCTGCTCTTCTCTCGTTTGTCTACGATGTAGTTTTGGATTTCACTGCCTCCGTCGCTCTCGGGCTTCAGCCACTCAATGATGACGTGTTCCTTACCCACTGCTGTGGCCTCTGGTGTGCCCGGCTGGGATGGGAATGCTGAGAGAGAGAGCCATGCCGGGTCAGAGTCACAGAAACAAAACTACATCTTGTTTAACCTTACCCAATACAAGAGCTAATCCAGAATATATAATTGTACAAGGGAAGAAGAAATTATTCACATTGTTGTATTAGAGTACAATTCAAAAAATCTAACTTTTGAAATTAACATTAAAATTTGAGAAAATAGTCTGAAAACACACACATTTATTTAGCTACTTATTTTTGAAATGTAAGTACATAAATCCAAAATTTGGAAAAATGTCAAGATGAACAAATAGAAGATGTAGAGTCACCTGCCACATGTCATCTGCATGCCAAGATTAGGAAAGTTTTGTAGTTTTATCTACATATTTCCACTATGCTGAATTAATATCTCCTGGGCTTTTCCTACACTCACTACACAAATTGTAAAGCCATACAAAAACATTTTTAAATGACAGACAGTTGCAATAGTGCCACCATGATGAAAGGTAATAATCAAAGGAGGCTGCAACTTACTGTAGGCATTTCTGGCAATGACAGGGTCAGACTCCAGAGGAACTCCGGGTCCAAACTTGTTGACTCCTCGGACTCTGAAGATGTACTCGTTGTTCTTGATCAGCCTGGTGCTGACACATGACAGCGTCTTGCACTCGGTCTCCATGATGACCCAGTTGAGGCGGCTGGTCTCACGGCGCTCCACAATGTAGTGGGAGACGATGTCTCCACCGTCCTCCAGAGGGATCTTCCAGGACACGGTACACTTCTCCTCCGTCACTCTGCTGATCATGATCTTATCAGCCGGTGCCCCAGGAGTGTCTGAGAGACAAATATTTTATCATTCTGTTAATGCTTGTTTTTCTGTTAAAACAATCAACTAAGAGATATATGATAACCTCAGTTTCTGAAGTAATGAAAAGACAGTTTCAGCATTGATGTCATGTCTTGCTTACTGACCCAGAACTTTAACATTCACGGAGGCTGTCTTGACTCCGCTGGCATTCTTGACTGTCAGGATGTATCTGCCTGTGTCGTATCTGTCGCAGTTCTTGATGACAACCATGGCTCTGGTAGCGGTGAAGGTCAGTGAGTATTTCTCTCCGAGTTCCAGAATCTTCTCACCCTTCGACCAGTACACCGTGGGCTCAGGTTTACCACCCACAGCACCATCCAGGACGAGGTCAGAGCCAGCAGTGACAATGACAACCTCGGTTGTCAGTTTGCTGTCCAATTCTGCTTTGGGAGGAGCTGCAGCAGGAGAGAGACATTTACCATTTTACCTCCATAAATTCGGGGTTGTACATGAAAAATAATGGAAACAAAAATATACTGACATGCTTATTGTGAGGAAGCTCTATGTTCAACAGCAAAAAATAAATAACAATAATAATAAATATATATAAATAATAAATATTAAACTATAATTATAAATTTACTTGCAGTAAATATTTTAGCTATATTTTATAACATAGTTAAAATAATCTGAGTGATGTTAGATAATGTTTTCATAAAAGAAACAAATAAAAAATAAATAAGTTTTAAGAAACAATTTTAAAGTTCAAGCTCTTCAGTGAGTTCTGGATTAAAATTAAAAAAATAAAACGAAATTCCTCGTCACTTTTTTAACTCACTGTATTCATCTTTGCATGTGACTGGTCCAGTGGTCTCGGATGGTGTACTATGAACACCAGCAGCATTCTTGGCGATGACACGGTACTCTAAGGTGTCTCCTTCTCCCAGGTTGGTGACGGTGAAGTAGTTCTCTGATATTGTGGTGTAGTTGCACTTCAGCCAGCGGTTGTCATCCCACTCATCAGCACTGTAGACTTTCCTTTCCACAACATAACCGACAATCTTGCTGCCGCCGTCGTTGAAAGGCACAGTCCAGCACAAGGACACAGAGGAGCGGGTGATGTCTGTCACCTCAGGTTTACCAGGAGGATCTGGGCAGGGAGGGAGCGTTTATTGTTATAACTTTAATATTTTTCCCAATCTTAAAGGCTTCATTGAGTTATTTTCTGATTTTTTAACTAATTTAACATTTTACCTGAGTTGATTAGATGTCTGCACACAAATACTCTATCAGTGATTAATTTATGTAATACATTTTTGTACTTCAGAAAACATTAATGTTTCCCTCACCAACAGGGTTGAGCGCCAGCACGGGTCTAGAGGCTTCGCTGGCCTTGCTGAGTCCAGCGAGGTTCATGGCGTACACTCTGAACTGGTACTCCAGGCCCTCGATCAGGCTGGACACCTTGTAGTGGCACTCCAGGCAGGGCAGCTTGTTCTCCCTCACCCACAGGATCGTGTTCCTCTCCTTCTTCTCAATCCAGTAGCCTGTCACCTTGCTGCCACCATCGGCATATGGCACGTCCCATTTGATGCTGATGGCGCTAGCGGACACGGATACCACGTCTGGGCGAGTCACAGGACTTGGAGGAACTGTGGAGATTAATTGGAGATAGGTATCCCTAATTTGACCTCATCTTAAATTACCAAACACATTTAACTTTGACATAATCCATAAGTATAGAAGCAGGACTGTGTAGACTTTAATTATTTTTTGTTAATCGTTTATGTGTGAACATACTTACCAAACGGATGTTCAATGACAACAGGAGTGGACTCGATAGACTTGCTGACACCAAACTTGTTTTCAGCACACACTCTGAAGGTGTACTCCATATACTTGGTAAGATGGGTAACTTTGATGGTGGTTCTCTTCACACTGGAGTTGACTACTTGCCAGGAGGCAGTGCCAGACTCTCGTTTTTCCACAATGTAGTTGGTGATGTCAGTGCCGCCGTCATCAGCTGGCTCAGACCAGGACAGGGTGCAGGACTCTGAAGAGACTCCAGAAATTTCCACAGGGCCAGTGGGAGGGCTTGGTCTACCTACCACAACCACACTCACTGTGAATGTCTTCACCCCAGCAGCATTCTCCAGGGTCAGGTAGTACTTGCCGCTGTCACTTCTCTTGCTGTCTTTCACCACTAGAGTGGTTCTCTCCTTCGTGGTCTTGATGGAGACTCTGTCACTCTCCTTCAGCTTCATCTCCTCCAACTTCCAGGTGACTTTGGGAGCAGGCCTGCCACTGATGGGGATATCAATGGTGAAGGTGTTTGAGATCTTGCAGGTGATGAGCTGGTTGGTGATGTTGCTGAGGTCGGCCGTGGGCTCAATGCGAGGCTCCCTGATGACCACAGAGCTGAAGGTGCCCTGTGGCTCACTGATTCCAGCATCATTCTTGGCCTTGACTCTGAAGTCGTACTCTGTGTTCATGATCAGACCCTCCACCACCATCTTTTGAGACTTGGTTTCTCCGCTGACAATCCAGCAGTCGGTGCCTTTGGCTCTGAATTCAACAATGTAGCCTCTGATGCGGCTGCCTCCATCATGCTCAGGCTTCAACCACACCAGGGAGGCTGTGGAGTTGGTGGTGTCGACAACATCTAGTCTCTTTGGTGGTGCGGGTTCTTCTGTGGCAATGATGGGCTCCGTCATCTCGTGAGGCTCTCCCTGGCCATACTGGTTAACAGCAATCACTCTGAACAGATATGGCATACCAATTTCCAGACCAGTTATTCTGATCATCTGGCGAGAGCACTTGGTGCTGACCTCCTGCCAGGCCAGGCGGCTGGCCTCGCGTTTGTCCAAGATGTAGTGTTGGATTCGTGATCCGCCATCATTGGTGGGTGCATCCCACATCATTGTCAAGGCTCCACGGGTAACATCTTTGAAGGTGATGGCTCCTGGAGGTCCAGGCGTGTCCAGCACTTTGACGGTGAATGTGATGGACTTGTGCCCACTGTTGTTCTCCAGGGAAAGGGTGTATTTACCGGCCTCATACCGTGTGCAGTTCTCGATGGTCAGAGTAGAGAAGGAATCTGTGGTGTTGACGTCGGCCATGACAGGTAGCTCACTGTCTACCTTCGTCCAGGTGGCAAGAGGAGCTGGTTTGCCGCGGAAGGCAATGTGGAGGGTAACAGTGCCACCGTTCTTCACGATGTGAGTCTGCTTGAAGTTGGCATCAATGTCGATCTCAGGAGATGTAAGTCTGTCCAGAGCCTGGACAGCATTAGGCATTACAGAGGCCTCACCCTCACCAGATCCATTCACTGCGCTAACCCTGAACTTGTAGAGCTCTCCAGGCACCAGGCCCTTGGCAGTGTATCTGCTGTGGATGCAAATCTGGCTGTTAACTCTGTGCCACTCTTCGAGGCTGGCCTTGCACATGTCAATATTGTAGCCAATGATCTCCATGCCACCATCGAAGACTGGCTTGGTCCATTCCAAGGTGATTGAAGATTTGGTAGAGTCAATCACCTGATAGATAGACAGAGATAGAAAAGAGAATAGTTTAAAAAACAGCTTCTCTCAAAACTTGGTATACCCAAGGTTTTAACTAGATTTTGTCCTATTTTTGCTTTCTTGACGTTTCTTACTACTTAAATTTTTTTTGAGGTTTCTTCTTTAATAAAACAGCGAATAATTCTTTCAATGCTATAGAGCAAGTTTTTTATGTAAGTACTGAAACTGTTCATACAAAATAAGTTTTCAATAACTGATATATCTGTCAATATATAGAGTATGTCTTTGTCATTTTTATTTTATTTTTTTATTTGTTTATTTATTTAACAGGGACAGTGCATATTAATAAACATTGCTGTAAATGCGCCAGAGTTAGCCAAGAGGCTATTTTTCATCTGTAGTCCCTGGACAGATGTTACAGAGTCACCCTAAAAACAGAATATGAAAAATATGAAAATCCATTGAGATATGTTTTTCTGTTGAACCTCTGCACTGTTTTAGAAGAGCAGCTTATATAAATGCTTCTGGCTCGATTGTATGTAGCATCCCTATAAACTTACCTTGATCATTGAGGGGGCACTGGGAGAACTGGTTGGCTCTCTGCATTTGAAGAGCCTGGAGGTGCTGCTGGCCGGTCCAACACCAGCACCATTTTCAGCCATGACGCGGAACTCGTACTCATAGCCCTCAGTGAGCTTGGTGACACGGTGCCTCAGCTCTGTGATGGGCCTCTTAGCAGAAACCTTCAACCAGCGCAGACTCTTCTTCTCTCTTCTCTCCAGGATGTAATGTTTGATCTCGTTGCCTCCATCTGACCTTGGCCTGGTCCAGCACAGGGTGATGCTGTTTCCAGTCACATGGGTGGCATCGGGGGTACCAGGGGCATCAGGCACAGCTGAGCAGGGGAGCAGAGAATACATTTAGTTACACAAACCATGTTTTGAGTAATGAGCTACACTGAAGGAAGTTTTCTGTCAATCTAAAACTTTCGGATGCAATAAATGGACCTGTTGACAATGAGTTGGGGAGAGGGTGAACAGGTGATGTGGTGATTAGATAAGTTTGCAAGGTTTGGTCAATGTGTCAGTCAGTCACTACCTAGCAAGTTATTTACTTACTGTATTGCATCTGTGCAATGATAGGAATGGAGTCCAGGGGTTTGCCAACTCCAAACTTGTTGACAGCAGAGATTCTGAACTGGTACTCATTGCCCTTGATAAGGTTGGTGGCGTTGAAAGAGCAGGCTTCGCACTTGGAGTTGACCATGGCCCAGGAAATCCTGGATGTCTCCCTCTTCTCCACAACATAGTGGGTGATGGCAGAACAGCCATCATTTTCAGGAGGGTTCCACCACACGGTGCACTTCTCAGCTGTGATGCCGGTGAAACGAATGGGACCTTCAACAGGCCCGGGGGTATCTGAAGAGAAACGGGATAGAATATATTAATTCAAAACCTGCCAGAAATATTGTGTATTATCAATTTTGAGAGGCAAATATTTCAACATAATCAACAGGATTTGCTAACCTTGTACTCTAACATTGGCATCAGCTTTCGTGGCACCAGAGCTGTTCCTTGCCTCAACCGTGTAGATGCCGCGGTGGTTCCTGTCGGCATCACGGATAAACACACTGCTAGTGCCAATGCCAGTGGTAATCTCAATGTCAATCATGGTCCTCTTGTCAATCTCTTTGCCATCCTTGTACCAAACAACCTGGGGGACGGGACGTCCGGTAATTTTGCAGTTGAGCTTGACGTTCTCTCCGGCCCTCAGGGAGAGGACCTGGTCTGGAGACCACTCGATCTCAGGAGCAACTTGAAATGCAAAGAGAGTGAACACATTAGGAATCAGCACAATCATAGTGATCTGAGAAACTTAAAATGTTCAACAGATCATTTAAGAATTTTTTTAACATGAGAATACGTACTGCTCTCATCCTTAGTCATAATGTATCCAGAGGAATTAGATGGTGGACTGACTGTGCCCACAGCATTCCTAGCGATGACCCTGAACTCAAATCTGTCTCCAGGGGACAGACCAGTCACAGTAAACTGGGTCTCGCTGACATCAGTGAAATTGCACCGCAGCCATTTGCCTCTGCCTTGGCGCCTCTCAATGCTATAGGCCACAATCTTGCTGCCTCCATCCCTCTTGGGGATGTCCCATTTTAAGGTGACGGAGTCTCTGGTCACATCAATGCAGACAGGGTTGCCAGGTGGGTCTAGGTGAGAAGAGATAGGAGCAATTTATCTATAGTGTTTGTAAAAATCTTGGAGTAACTCAGGAGTAAAAGAGCAGGCTACACACATCTTGGACACATCTCTATACAAGATGAGCAGAGATAACACTGATATCCATCTTTGCATCTGACAGCAAACGAAGATTTCTCAAAATGTTGGACTGTTGATTTCAGTACAAATATAGTTCTTAACAGATGTAGCATTTGGAATGAGTACTCACCAACAGGGGAGATAGCGAGAACATGCTTGCTCTGTTCGCTAACATGGCTAAGTCCAGCGTTGTTCTCAGCATAGACTCTGAAGGAGTACTCCAGACCCTCAATAAGACCAATGATCCTGTATTCTCTGTTGGAGATGATGATGGTGTTCACTTTCTGCCACAGGAGACTGTTCCTGTCCTTCTTTTCTACATGGTAGCCCAGAATGGGAGATCCTCCATCAAAGTCTGGAGCCTCCCACTTGATGGTCATACCATCGCTGGTGATGTTGTAGGCCACAGGCTTTCCTGGAGAGCCTGGAGGTTTGAACTGGTGTTGGGCAACAATGTCAGAAGAGTTGAGTGCTTCACTGACTCCGTACTTGTTCTCTGCACGGACTCTGAACTGGTACTCTGATCCCATTACTAGGTTGGGAATCTTAAAGGTGGTCCTGACAACACTGGAGCAGACCATCTTCCAGTTGGCGTGGGAGGTCTCACGCTTCTCTACGCTGTAGCAGGTGATCTCACCACCTCCATTCTCCTTGGGCTCATCCCAGGAGATGATAATACTCTGGGCTTTAATCTCATCAAAGCGGATGGGACCAACAGGCACAGAGGGGGCTCCCAGAGTCACAACATTAATGTCAAAGTAGTTCTTGATGACTCTATTGTCCAGAACCAAGGTGTACTGCCCGGCATGCTCCTTCATGGCTCCTCTGACTGTGACTGCTGTCTTGTTGTCAGTGGTCCTGAAGCGAATCTTCTCACTCTCCTTCAAAGGCAAGTTGTCCTTTAGCCAGCTGATTGCAGGCCTTGGTTTACCTTTGAAGGGCAGCTCAATGTGGATGTTCTGACCAATACGAACAGCCAGCTCTCCACTGGGGTAGTCACTGAGGCTTGCCTCAGGTGGAATGATGAAGTCCATCACTGTAATTGGACCAATCTGAGAGAAGTCACTGTTGCCTTTCTCATTCTTGGCGAACACTCTGAATTCCACTTCAGTGTTCTCCTTGAGTCCTGTTACCTCACAACTGCACCTTTTGCATGTTGCACCCAAAGTCCAGGTTTGTTCTTCCGTGGTTCTCTTTTCAATTATGTAGTCAGAGATGTGGCTGCCACCATCATGGTCAGGTCTGGTCCACTGCAGAGTAACAGAGGTCTTTGTGGAGTCAACCATCACCAGGTTTTTAACAGCTCCAGGAGTCTCCGTGGCTCTGACAGGCTCACTGGTCTCACAGGTGTCGCCCACACCATACTCGTTTTCAGCAGATACACGGAAGAAGTAAGCCACATTCTCCTCCAGGCCTGATACCTTGTAAGTTGTGTTGACACACTCATCAGAAATCACTTGGTAAGCTTTCATGGTGGAGGCCTTTTTCTCAACAATGTATTTAGTAACAGGGGAACCACCTTCAATGAGAGGAGCCTCCCAGCTGAGTGTCAACTTTCCTCTTGTCACATTCTTGATCATGAGTTTCTGGCAGGTAGAAGGACTGTCCAGAACCTTCAAGGAAACTGTGATAATCTTGGGTTCTCCTACACCATTCTCAATCTCCAGCAAGTATTTGCCACAGTCATCACGGGTGACCTTGGGGATGAGGAGAGTGGTGGCACGCTCATTACTGGTGATTGTGTAGCGGTTGTCACCGGCTATGTTACGGTCGCCACGGCGCCAGGTGACATTGGGTGTGGGGCGCCCCTTCAGGGGAATAAACACCTCCACATCACGGCCAGCCCTGGCTGTGTACTGGGTCGTCATGGGAACGTCCAAGTCCAAATCAGCCTCCTCTGTTGGAGAGAAGTATAACCCAAACAAGGGCAGAAAATAATTATATTAATAATGGCATGGTTATAAGCCATCAGAAATAATAATATACTTAATTGTGGTAAGTTGGAGCTAAACAACATAGCTACTTATTGCTCTAATGAATGCAAGTCATCTTTATTATCAATATATTTTTATCTTGATCATAAAACAAATATGAACAGACTCATGTCATATGACATTACCATAGAAGGTGTTTATAAAAATACACACCCAAGATATCTTTGGCTTGCACTGGCTGGTACATTTTGATGTCTTCTCCTTTGCCCTTGCAGTTGACAGCAAAGACTCTGAAGAAGTAGTAATTTCCAGGTTTGAGGTATGACACCACATACTCGCAGGTTTTGACCTCCGGGTTGATGGTCACCCATTCTCTTTCCTCTGAGTTCATCTGGTCCAAAATGTAGTGTGTGATCTCACTGCCACCATCATAGACGGGCTTCTCCCAGCTGAGGGTGATTGAGGTCTTTGAGGAGTCAACCACATGCAGTTTGGATGGCTCACCAGGCAGATCTGGAGACAACAAAAGGACACAAAAGTTGTCAGCAACTAGTAGTTACATAATAAGGTATTTTCAGTCATTAAATCCTATGAGGGATTTCCTCGTAGGATAGTGTCATAGTGGCGTTGAGTAGATATTTAAAGCATACCAATAGGGTCGTAGGCTTTGAAGAGATCAGAGGCTTCAGAGTAGTTTCCTGCTCCAGCCTTGTTGACGGCACAGACTCTGTACTGGTATTCATTGTTCTCTACAAGGTTGGTGACTTTCTGTCTGGTGTCTCTGATAGTGCCCTTCACCACCTGAACAAGAGAGGGATTTTATGGTTCAACACACACACATTAATTTGTCAGCTTTTACAAATCATCAGAGGTGTCTGAGAACCAACCTTGAACCACTGTAGACTTTTCTTCTCCCTCTTCTCCAGGTAGTAGCCGTCAATGTCACTACCTCCATCCAGTGCTGGTCTTTCCCAGATCACTGTCATGGTGGACTTGGTGATCATGGCGACTTGAGGCTTGGATGGCTCACTGGGAGGAACTGTTGTAAATCAGAATGATCAGGTTAGATTAAATTACAACTCATCTGTCTTTTGCGCTCTCTGTGAAGCTTTGCAACATATTGTTTCCTGTGGGCTTGAATTATTTTTCCTGTTACAGTAATAAAGAAATATAATAATAAATAGTACATGGACACTTAGTCAGTTTTGTTGCTAATAGTCTACACCACATCAGGGTTGTACACAGTGAAACATTGCGGGGGGTCAAATTTAACCAGGCCCATTTAAATAATGTTGAATTTTGTTGTTTTTGTATAATTTAGTTTTTTCATTTAAGATCTTGTATAATTTGTTAAGATAATTGCATAATTCATTTAGGTTTTTTGCACAGCAAAATCTTGACTATTAAACTGTGTTAATTGAACTCTGAATGTAAAATTGAAATCCTGAGTTTTAGCCTATAAAATGTGGGCGATTGTGAACAACTTCAGTCTTTGAATTCAATTTATAGTAATATTTTATTTGTCTTTTATGGCTATAAATACCTAATCAGGAAAAAGTAATTATTTATTTGATGTCACTGAAGTCTGGCCAGGTAATTAGCCTAAACTAGGGCTGCTTCAAATGCAGTGTTGTAAAATTTGGATTTTGTAAAATCCAAATTAGGATTTTAACAGCCAGGATGAGACAATAAATCTAGTCATTACAATATTAATAATTCATTTATTATATTTTTTCTTAACATGAAATATTCTCAGTTAAATGTGCAGGGCCTGACATGGTGAAAAAAAACACTAACAATACAATAACAATACGATGATTAGGAATTATTTGTTTAAGACAGGTGTAGCACTTTGCTTCACGTTTGGTAGGTGTAGTGGTCCAACTCCTACCTTTTTGAAATTTAGGTTCCCTCTGTAAGTAAGTTTTATTCTGAGCTTCAACTTGATCCCTGGGTAAATCCCCGCAAATAAGTAATAAATAAGAAAAAGTAATAAATACAATATGCTATGTTAAAGCAGAGACACTGGAATTATAACATTTTTTTGTCTTTTTGTAATTCCAGTGTCTGTGGCTATTGTCAATCTCTGCTGTGTGTATTTTCTGTGTGGTATACAGATTTGATCTTGGCTGGCCTTACCAAATTGGTTTGTCTGTGTGTATGGTAGTGTGTGTGTGACAACTTTTAAATCACAATGTTATGAT
This sequence comes from Thunnus maccoyii, assembly GCF_910596095.1. Classification (NCBI taxonomy): domain Eukaryota; kingdom Metazoa; phylum Chordata; class Actinopteri; order Scombriformes; family Scombridae; genus Thunnus; species Thunnus maccoyii. The sequence goes on from NC_056543.1 coordinate 1,622,178, forward strand.
GGTAGAGGGTTCAATGGTCGTTGAATGTCAGCCCTACTCCAGATTGAACAACAGTGGTTGTAATTGGCGGAAAGTTTATTTTGTTTACTTACCAAAAGCATTCTTGGCAATGATGGGCTCAGACTCCAGTGGGTCTCCGATGCCATACTTGTTGATGCCACGCACTCTGAAGATGTACTCATTGCCCTGGATGAGTCTGGGCACGTTAACGATGCAATCAACCAGTTTCTCTGAGACAATGGACCACATGACCCTGCTGGTCTCTCTCTTTTCCACAATATAATGGGTTACCATGGCGCCACCCTCATCAGCGGGCGGTGACCACATGATGGTGATGTTGTCAGCCGTCACCTTCTTAAACTGAATTTCTCCAGCAGGGGGGCCTGGTTTGTCTGTAAAGGGGAGGGATGTATGCACATGCATCAGGGTCTATAATTTAGGATAACAGGCTTTAAAATTAATCATGTGTTTTTTTGTTAAATAATATTTGAATACCTTGGATGAGCAGTCTGACAATGCCACAGGTCGATCCCAGGGAGTTCTTCACCTTCACTTCATAGGTTCCAGAGTTCAGACGCGTGGTTTCCCTCAGGAACAAACTGGTGGACTCAAATGTGTGTTTGAAGGACAGCTGGCCACTGGTCTTCAGCTCTTTTCCATCCTTGAACCACTCAATAGTGGGAGCAGGTTTGGCAGTGATGTTAAACTTGAGTTCCACATTGGAACCAGCCTTGTGCTTGACCTCGTTGAGATACTCCTGAGGGATTTCAATCTCTGGGGCACCTGGATGATTAACCAAAACGACAGATGGGTGAGTTCAAATTCTGATGTTGCCCAGTATCAGACAGAATTGTCAACTCATTACACTACATTTGGTAGAGTGGGTGGATTCTAAGGTCTGCACCCAGGCAAGTTCTGATGAATATATGCACCAAAAGTTACATTCTACATGTGATGATGTAGAAAGAGATGAGGGGTCAACTCCTTAAGTGCAAAATCACAAAAGAATAGCAGAGATTAAGGTTTTTATCCAAGTGGACGAAATGGACTGGAATTATCTAGAAGTGTATATTTCCAAGATGTGATATCACAAACTAATAGTCTAAGGCCCACTTGTTGCTGCAATATTCATTGTGTTTGCTGTTCTGAGAGCCAGTAGTGGGACTAAACGTTTTCATAAGATTGGCACTAGAGAAAAGGGCCTCCGGAGTGTCCAAAATGTAAAGTATTCTTTGAGGAGAATGAATGAACTCAGTAAATTTCACAGGGATCCATATTTTGGAATAAAATGCTCAAAAAAAATAATTCAGCCAATTTTTTTTTGATTTTTCCTTTGACCTCACATACCATAGGTGTCTACACATGTGGCTGGTCCAGCGGTCACGGATGGGTTGCTCACTGAGCCAACAGCATTCTTGGCCATTACTCTGAACTCATATGTCTCATCCTGGGTCAGGCCAGTCACAGTGAAGCGGGTGTCGGTGATGTTGGTGAGGTTAGCCTTGGACCACTTGCCACTGTCACCCTCTCTCTTTTCAATCATATAGCCTACGATCGGGGATCCACCATCAAAGTTGGGCTTCTGCCAGGCCAGGCTAATGGAGTTCTTGGTGATGTCACTGATGCGCAAGTTAATGGGTGGCTCTGTAGGAATAGACAGTGAGCACTCATGATAAGACAACAATTTATAAAACTTACTGGTATGGAGTAAAATTAGATTTAGTTTTTAACATTCCACTCACCACAGGCGTCAATAGCCAGCACTGCATCAGAAACCTTGCTGAAGGCACTGATTCCTGCAGCGTTCTCTGCTGCCACCTTGAACTCATAAATAAGTCCAGCGTTGATGTTGGTGACCTTAAAGTGTGTAGCACGGATCACCATTTTGTTGACTCTCTGCCACAGAATGCTATTCCTGTCTTTCATCTGGAGATGGTAGCCAAACACATGGCTGCCACCATCTGACTTGGGCTCCTTCCATGCAACAGTAATGGTTTCCCTGGTTACAGCAGTGATCTCTGGAGCTGCTGGCTCATCGGGGATAGCTGCAATGTAACAGAGAGAGGTAAGGGTGATTTTATTTTTGAAAAATAAAGTACAAAAAAACAAAACAAAAAATGACATAAAAGAGGGAATAAAAGCAAAGATCACTTACTGTAAGGAAGGCTAACAGTGACAGTTGGTGAGTCAATATGCTCACTGATTCCATATCTGTTCTCAGCTCTGATTCTGAACTGGTACTCCAGGCCAGTGGTCAGCTTCATGATCTTCATTGTACAGCGGGCCACAGCAGAGGAGACATCCATCCAGTTGGCTGTGGTTGTCTCTCTCTTCTGGACGATGTAGTTGGTGATGGGGCTGCCACCATCGTATGCTGGTGGGAGCCACTTCAGGCTGACACTGTCCTCTGTGATGTCATACAGCTCCACAGGTCCTTGAGGAACGCTGGGGCAGTCCAGAACCACAATATTTAAAAATGACTTTGTGGTGCCACTAGAGTTGGAGGCAGTGATATCGTAGCGTCCTGAGTCTTTAGCGATGCTCTCACGCAAAGTGATCTTGATACTGTCAGGAGTGACTTCAGAGTTGAACCTCATTGTTGACTTGAGCAACACATTATCCTTGGACAGGGACACCTTAGGCAATGGCCGGCCTGTAAGTGGGATCTCACACTTCAGGGTAGAGCCAGCTCTGACATATACTGTGTTGTGGGGGAAACCCTTCATGTTGATCTCAGGAGATTCTGGAGCATAAAGCAACAAAGTATTAAAACTGGGGAAAATTAGGTGCAAACAAATTGAAATTACTGTACAAATTACTAATATTTTATAATTTGACTTTTAATTTACAGGTTATTTGCAATAATAATGAGTCATGAATGTTGGCTTATTCCATTGTATTTATTTTTTTCTAATTCACTTTTCATTATTCCCAGTCAAATCTAACCAATTCATCCCTGCCTGTAACTTACCAAGCTGGTCTTTGACCAACACAGGGTTGACCATTTCCTTAATGTCACTATATCCAGCATGGTTCTCAGCTCTGACTCTGAAGAAGTACTCAGCATTCTCCCTTAGACCAGACACTGTAAAGTGGATGGACTTGGTTACACCACACTTGACCCACTTCTCCTGGCCTTTCTCCAAAGCTTCCACCAGGTAGCCAGTAATTCTGCTGCCGCCATCTTGTTCTGGTTTGGCCCAGGCCAGGGACACACTCTCCTTGGTCACATCAGTCACACCCAACTTGGGTGGTGGGCTTGGTTTTTCTGGAGGAACAGAACATAACGTATTTTATTGAAATAATCAGGTATCATCTTTTACATGTGGATGATAATCTATGGTGTTATTGACTTTCTTACCTGTGATCTTGGTTCCATCCTTGGTCTCAGCAGGAACACCAATACCATACTCATTCTCGCCTGTCACCCTGAAGTAGTAAACTCCTCCCTCTTGAAGGTCTGACACCTTGTATGTCAGTCTGTGGCATGTGTCAGTCAACCTGGTCCAACCTTTCTTGCTGGCTTCACGGATATCAACCAAGTAGTTCTTCACTGGTCCTCCGCCCTCATTCTCAGGAGTGTCCCAGTGCACAGTAGCAGAAGTCTTGGTCACTTCCTTAACGTCCACATGGGCAGGAGGCCCGGGGGAGTCTAGGACTCTGACATTGAGGGTCAAGGATGAGGTTCCAGCCACACTGGACAAAGTGACAGTGTATTTGCCAGAGTCATCGCGGTTGGCTTTCTCTAAGGTGATGGAAGTGAAGGTGTCTGTGGTGTCAATGACAGCACGGACTCTTAAGTCAACATCAGGCTTTGTCCACGCCACACTGGGGATGGGTTTGCCTCTGAAGGGCACAGTCATGGTGAATGAACTACCATCTTTCACAATAAGAGTTTTCCTCATTTCATTGCTAATGTCAAACACTGGCTCCTCCTCTCTTTCTTTGGCCACCTGATTGTCTGACTCAGCACTAGGCTCACTAACTCCAATCTTGTTGATAGACTTGATAACAAACACATATTCAGCCCCAGGGGTCAATCCCACCACTGTAAACTCTGTGTTCTTGGTGTTATGGACCCCAACAATCCATTCATCATCTAAGACCTTTCTGTATTCTACTCTGTAACCAGTCACAGGTGCTCCACCATCAAAGAGTGGTTTATTCCATGAGAGGGTGACTGTGGTCTTTGTAGAGTCGATGATCTTCGGCTTAGCAGGAGGTGAAGGCAGGAACTGTGGATCTTCAGCCTTGGTGAGTGGGCAGGGAATGCTAGGAGCACTGAGGCCAGCAGCATTCTCTGCAAACACTCTGTACTCATATTCAGCACCCTCACGAAGGTGTGAGGCTTTGACTCTGAGGTCATAAACAGGTTTCTTGTTTACACGACACCAGCGAAGGCCGGTCTTCTCTCTCTTTTCAATTACATAACTAGCAATACTGCTGCCACCATCAGAAACTGGTCTCTCCCAACAGATGGTCATTGCCTCACTTGTAACTGCTGTGACCTGGACATTGGTCGGAGCAGCAGGGACAGTGAATGGATCTGTGGCCGTTGTTGGCTCACTCTCCAGGGCCTCACCATCCCCATATTTGTTGACTCCCCTGACTCTGAAGATGTATTCATTTCCTTTGAGCAGCTTTGTGACTTTACAGGTGGTGGCCTTCATGTCACCATAGACAAGAGTCCAGGCTAGGCGACTGGTCTCACGCTTCTCCACAATGTAGTGCATGATTTCAGCACCACCATTCTCCTGAGGGGGTCCCCAGGTTATGGTGCATTTCTCTGCTGTGAGGCCAGACACTGCCAAAGGTCCTGAAGCAGGTCCAGGCCTGTCCAGAACCTTACAGTTGATAGCCACAGACCTGGTTCCTGCTACATTGTGCAGGGTCAGAACATACTGGCCAGAGTCCCTCCTGATAGCATCTCTGACAATCAGTGTGGTTGTGAAGTGGGTGGAAATTATTTCACACCTGGCCTTGGCCTCAATATCCTTTCCGTCCTTAGACCATGAGACCACGGGCAGTGGACGGCCTGTGATTTCAGCATCAATTCTAATGATGTCTCCTGCTTTAATGACAACCAGCTGTCTCAACTTATCCTCTAGGATAATAGTGGGGGGGTCTACATCATCTTTGACTGTGACAGGTCCAGTGCTCTCTGAAGGAACACTCAACAGCTCAGCAGAATTCTTAGCGATGACATGGAAATCATATTGGACATCCTCTGTGAGGCCTGTGACATCAAAGTAGGTGTCCTGCAGGTTGGTGAAGTTGCATTTCAGCCAGCGGCCATTGGGAAGTTCTTTACGTTCAACAATGTAGCCTGTGACCTTGGCTCCACCATCATACTCTGGCCTCTCCCAGAAGAGGGAAACTGATGTCCTTGTAATGTTGGTGACTCTAATGTTACGTGGAGGATCACATGGATCCCTTGCTGCAACAGGGTCACTGGCCTTAGTGCATGGTCCAATGCCAGCCATATTCTCAGCATAGACTCTGAACTGATATAGCAGGCCTTCTTCAATACCTGTCATCTTAAAATGGTTCTCAGCCAGAAGACCTCTGTTGACTTTGGTCCATAGGATGCTGCTTTGCTCCTTGCACTCAATATGATAACCTATCACAGGGCTTCCACCATCACTGGCTGGTTTTCCCCACTCCACGAGCATTCCAGACTTGGTGGCATGGGCAACCTGGAGGTTGGTTGGGGCGCTTGGAGGCTCGAAGGGATACTGAGCAACAATGGGTGAAGAGTCAATAGCATGACTCTTGCCATAACGGTTCTCAGCTGCAATACGGAACTGGTACTCTGTTCCCTGATTAAGACGAGACACCTTAATTGATGATCTGGCGACTGTGGCTGAGACAATGTGCCATGTGGTTGTAGTAGTGTCTCTCTTCTCCACCACATAGTTGTTTATCTGGCATCCACCATCATAGGTTGGAGGGTCCCAAGACAGAGAGATGAAGTCAGCGCTCACTTCATCCACCTTGATGTTGCTGGGTGGGCCAGGTTTGTCCAGGACTATAACAGAGATCTCAGCTGTCTTGGTGCCAACTGTGTTAGTCAGAATAATTTCATATTTTCCTACATCTTCCCTGGTTGCATCCTTGATGAAAACCATTGATGAGGTCTTGGAATTGAGAACATTGACCCTGGTAGTCTGCTTTAGCACATGGCCATCCTTCTTCCACTCTACCTCAGGCTGAGGTCTGCCTTTGAAGGGAATATCAATCTTCAGGTCATCTCCTGCTTTTACACTGTATGTGTTGAACAGCAGATTGATAATGGGCTCAACTGTTATGTCCTTCACCACTACAGGGGAAGCTAGAGGCTTGGCATCACTCTTGCCCTTATCATTCACAGCAATCACCCTAAATGAGTATTCCTCTCCAGTTGTGAGTCCATCAATAGTAGCTTCCAATGCTTTGACCTCACTGCACACAGTCCATTTGTCATCTCCCTTGGGCTGCATTTCCACAATGTACTTTGTGATCTTGCTGCCTCCATCATGGTCAGGTTTCTCCCAGGAAAGAGTGACAGTGTGACGAGTCACATCAACCACTACAATCTTACCAGGAGGCAAAGGAGCCTCAGAAACTTTGACTTGATCTGTGGTGGCAGGAAGACCTACTCCCAGCTCATTCACAGCCAGCACACGGAAATAGTACATGCCTCCCTCCTGCAGGTCAGAGATAATGTAAGAGTTCCTCACACAGTTGGTACAAACACTAGTGAAAGCCATTCTCTTCTGCTCTCTCTTTTCCACAATATAATGTGATATCTTCGCCCCACCATCAATAAGCGGAGGCTCCCAAGAGATAGAGACAGAACTTCTCTTCACATCCTTAACCTCTAGGTTGGTAGGAGCGCTGGGGGAGTCCAGAACTCTGACGTTGATGAAGGCTGATTTAGAGCCACTGAGGTTCTCAAGGGTCAGCACATATTTGCCAGTGTCGAATCTGTCAACATTCTCGATCACCAACATTGTGTATGAGCTTGTAACTTCAATTTGGGCACGCTCATTGAGAGTGCCATCTGCCTTTGACCATCTGACCTCAGGCTCAGGATTTCCTCTGATTGTGACAAACAGACGCAGGGTAGCAGTGGCACGAACATTGACCATCTTTCTCAGATCAGCATCTAGTTCAATTTCAGGAGCCTCCAGCTTCTCAGCAGCAATAACAGACCCAGGCAGGTCCACATGCTCACCCACTCCCTCACAGTTAACAGCACAGATGCGGAAGTTGTACTCTGCATTCTCCTTCAGTTTCTTTACAGTGTAGTGAGTTGCCTGGACACCAGTGGGTGGTGTGCAAGTTACCCACTCATCATCTGCTGCCTCCTTCATTTCAACAACATATCCACTGATCACTGCTCCGCCATCATAGATAGGCCTGGACCAGGACAGGGAGACTGTGGTGCTGGAATGGTCAGTGACTTTGGGGTTATTTGGAGGTCCTGGTGGGTAAGTGGCATCACAGGCCTTAATATATTGAGTTGGTGCGCTAGGCTTTCCCACACCACCAGCATTTTCAGCTGAGACCCTGAATTCATAAGAGTGGCCCTCTGTGAGACCAGTGCATCTGAATCTCAGGTCATTCAGCCTCTTTTTGTTGCACTTACTCCATCTGATGCCATCCTTATCACGTTTTTCAAGGATATATCCGTCAATCTCAGCTCCTCCATTATCCTCTGGCCTCTCCCAGGTGAGCACAATGGAGTTCCTGGTGATAACACCGGCCTCTGGGGTGGAGGGGGCACTGGGAGGGGTGAAGGGGTTACGAGCAATTACAGGCTCAGATTCCAGTGGCTCACCAACACCATATTTATTCACAGCAGTGACTCTGAAGATGTATTCATTGCCAGGCAGCAGTTTTGTGATTTTGTAGCTGATAGCCTGGATCTTGGGCTCCACCATTGTCCATGACAAGCGACTGGTCTCTCTCCTCTCAATGATGTAGTGAGAGATGCCGGCTCCACCATCATGTGAGGGATGGTTCCAATGCAGATAACACTTCTCAGCTGTGACCCCTTTGACCTCTAGTGGGCCATCTGGAGGACCAGGTCTATCCAGAACTTTAACATTAATTGGGATCATCTTGACTCCCCCCACATTGACGAGTTTGAGGACAAAGTGGCCACCATCCAATCTGATGCAGTCTTTCACTGTCAAGATGGTACGTGTAAGTGTGGTCTTGACCTCCATTCTTTGTGTGGCTTTGTCAATCTCCTTTTCATCCTTCAACCAAATGACCTCAGGCATTGGCTTGCCAGTGTAGTCAGCATCAATGACAAATGTCTCACCTGCATGAACAACAGTCAGATCCTTGAATTTAGAATCCATGGTGGCTTCTGGAGCCTCAATTTCATCTCTGGCAGTAATTTCTCCTGTGCTCTGAGAAGGACGGCTGGAGATGCCAGCTGCATTCCTGGCAATGATTCTGAACTCATAAACACAATCCTCAGTCAGACCAGTGACTGTGAACTGAGTATCAATGACGTTGGTGAAGCTGGCCTTCATCCATCGGGTATCTGGGTGCTTCCTTATCTCAATCATGTAACCAGTGATTGTACTGCCTCCATCATACTCGGGCCTGGTCCACTGGAGGGTCACATGGTTTCTGGTGATTTCAATAGCCTCAGGAGTCCCTGGTGGGTCACAGGGGTCCCTGGCTACTGTGCTCTCAGAGACCTTGCTAGCTGGGCTGATTCCAGCAATGTTCTCAGCATAAACTCTGAATTCATACTCAATACCTTCTTCCAGCTCTGTGGTCTTGAAACGTGCCTCTGGGATTAGAAGTTTGTTGAGTTTAGTCCACATGAGGCTGTTCTTCTCCTTCCTTTCCAGATGATAGCCCAGGATGGGGCTGCCTCCATTGTTGGTGGGAGGTTTCCACTCAACTACCATGTTATCCTTGGTTGTAGCAGAAATAATTGGTGTTCCTGGGGCAGCAGGCTCACTGAATGGATACTGAGCAATGACAGCAGGAGACACAATAGCAGAACTCTTTCCATATCTATTCTCCGCAGACACTCTGAACTGATATTCAACTCCAGTCTTCAACTTGCTGACTTTGATGGTTGTCCTGGCAATAGTAGCAGACACAATCTGCCATGCTGTTGTAGTGGTGTCTCTCTTCTCCACAATGTAGTTGTTGATTTGACAGCCTCCAGTATACTCTGGTGGTTCCCAGGATAGAGTGACATAATTAGAGCTCACTTCCTCAATCTTCACAGGACCAGTGGGTGGGCCAGGCTTATCAAGAATAATAACAGTAAGCTCCTCTGTAGCTGTTCCAATGGTGCTGGTGGCTGTGATGGTGTATTTGCCAGAGTCCTCCTTATAGGTATCCTTGATAAACAGCTTAGTGGATGATGGTGTCCTGGACACATTTAATCTGGTAGTCTCCTTAAGAGCCTGTCCATCCTTCTTCCATTCAACCTTGGGAACTGGGCGTCCAAAGACTGGAATCTCAATCTTCAGATCCTCACCATGCTGCAAACTGTAAGTGTTGAATGACATCTTGAATCTAGGCTCCATAGTCAAATCTTTAGCAGTGACTGGTGCAGCCAGAGCCCTGGGGTCACTTTTACCCTTTTCATTGAAAGCTGACACTCTAAAAAGGTACTCATGTCCTGTGCTTAGACCTGTGACAGTGCCCTCACAGGTTTTGGTTGTAGTGGCCACCACCCATTCCTCTGAACCCACAGGCTGCATCTCAATGTGGTAGCCTATGATCCTGCTGCCTCCATCGTGTATTGGCTTCTCCCAGGAGAGTGAGGCAGTGGTTTTGGTCACTTCGGTCAAAGTGACCTTACCAACAGACAGAGGAGGCTCAGAAGCCTTAATTGCGTCTTCTGTCTCAGCTGGCTGTCCCACACCAAATTCATTCTCAGCTAAGACTCTGAAATAGTAGATAGTTCCCTCAGTGAGGCCAGTAATGCGGTAACTTGTCTTTGTGCACTTGTTGTCCACATTAGAGTAAACCTTCCTGGTGGACTCACGCTTTTCAACCAGGTAATTCTTTATTCTTGCACCACCATCAATAAGAGGAGGTTCCCAGGTCAGAGTGACACTTTCCCTCTTAATGTCTTTTACTATAAGGTTCAAAGGGGCACCTGGAGTGTCAAGAACTCTGACAGAGACAAAGGCTGATTTGGTGCCAGCGCTATTTTCCAAGTTGAGGATATATTTTCCAGCATCATACTTGTCACAGATGTCAATGGAGAGCTGTGTATAATCTTCACCAGTCTCGATCTGAACCTTACTAGGCATTTCTCCATCCTCTTTGGCCCAGCTAATCTCAGGAGCAGGACGGCCTTTGAATGGAATGCAGATTCTCATTGAGCCTCCTGCACGGACAACTATTCCCTTCCTGAGCTCTGAATCCAGAATCATCTCTGGAGGATCAATCTTATCAATAGGTTTCACGACTCCCTGGATCTCTGTGGGCTCACCAACACCCAGCTTGTTTATGGCACAGATGCGCACTTTGTATTCCTGGTGTTCAATCAACTTAGTGATGGTAAAACTGGTGGCATTTACTCCAGATGGTGGTGTGCATATCGTCCATTCCTCCTCATCAGCCTTGGTTATTTCCACAGCGTAGCCTTGAATATTACAACCACCATCATAAATAGGCCTGTGCCAGGCCAGAGTGATGGAGTCTTTGGTAGTGTCGACCACATGGGCATTGGTGGGACAGCCTGGTTCAAAGGTGGGATCACAGGCTTTGAGGTAGGGGGTAGCTGGGCTTGGCTGACCCACTCCAGCTACATTCTCAGCAGACACCCTGAACTCATATTCATGGTCCTCGGTCAGTCCTGTTACTCTGAAACGCAAGTCTGTCACTCTGCGTTTGTTGGACTTGGTCCACCTTACTCCAGCTCTGTCTCTCTTTTCAACAATGTAACCAACAATCTCACTGCCTCCATTGGTGTCAGGGCGGTTCCAACAGACAGTCATGGAGTCCCTGGTAATGTTGGTGATCTCAAGCTCTTTAGGTGAGCCAGGAGGAACAAATGGATTTCTCATGATAACTGGTGCTGATTCGAGAGGCTCACCTTCGCCATATTTATTGATGGCGATGACTCGGAAGATGTACTCATTACCCTTCAACAGTTTGGTAACTTTAAACATGGTAGCTCCACAGTCACTGGATACCACTGTCCATGCCAGGCGGCTGGTTTCTCTCTTCTGGATGATATAGTGAGAAACACTACTACCTCCATCGTGCTTAGGTGGCAGCCATGACAGTGAACACTTCTCCTCAGTGACGTTGCTGACAGTAAGAGGTCCCTGCGAGGGGCCTGGTCTGTCCAGGACCTTCACACTGAATGGGACAGTTGTAGATCCAGCCACATTAGTCAGAACCAGTGTGTACTGTCCACCATCCACTCTGATGGCGTCCTTCACAACGAGCAGAGCCTTAAAATCTGTGTTTTTAATCTCAGCTCTGGCTGAATTTTCAACTTCAACATCTCCCTTGAACCACTGAATTGTGGGGATGGGCTTTCCTTCTACATTGGCCTCCAGACTGAACGTCTCTCCAGCATTGATAACAAGGGTCTGGTTATACATAGGATCTGTCTCACACTTGGGAGGTTCAACTTCATCCTTAGCTGTGATGGATCCTGTGCTCTCAGAGGGCTTGCTGACAGCACCAGCTGCATTCCTTGCAATTACCCTGAAGTCATATTTACTGTCTTCTTTCAGGCCAGTAACTGTGAATTCATATTCAAGGATGTTTGCAAAGCTGGCCCTCATCCACTTTCCTTCAGGGAGGTCACGTTTCTCCACTACATAGCCAGTAACTAAGCTTCCACCATCATACTCTGGGGGACTCCACCTCAGTGTCACTGAGTGCCTGGTCACAATCAACGCCTTAGGACGGCCAGGAGGATCGCATGGGTCACGGGCCACATAGACCTCGGAGACTTTGCTACATTTTCCAATGCCAACAATATTCTCAGCATAAACTCTGTACTCATACTCAATGCCTTCCTCAAGAGGAGTGGATTTGAACCTGCAGTCTTGGATGAGAGTTTTGTTGATCTTGGTCCAGAGGATACTGTTCTTCTCTTTCCTCTCCAAATGGTAGCCCAAGATGGCGCTGCCTCCATCAGATGGGGGTTTGTGCCACTCAACCACCATGTAATCTTTAGTGTATGAAGACACAAATGGTGTTCCTGATGGTCCAGGCTCCTGGAATGGATACTGAGCCACAACAGGCTCTGAATCAATTGCATAACTCTTTCCATATCTATTCTCAGCATAGATTCTGAATTGGTATTCAGAACCTGTCTTCAGATTGGCTACTTTTAGTGTGGTTCTGGCCACAGTGGCAGACACGACTGTCCAATTTGTTGTGGTTGTGTCTCTCTTCTCCACCACATAGTTGGAGATTGGGCAGCCACCTGTATACGTAGGAGGTTCCCAGCTAAGAGTGATACTCTCAGCACAGATATCCTCCAACTTCACAGGGCCTGTTGGTGGGCCTGGCTTGTCAAGGGTGATCACTTCAATAGTTGCATCCTTAGATCCCAGGGCATTGGCAATGTTTATGCTGTACATGCCTCCATCCTCTCTGGTGGCATCCTTTATGGTGAGAGTGGTGAGATTTGCTGAGTCAGTGACATTGACTCTGGTGGTCTGCTTGAGGGCAGCTCCATCCTTGGTCCAGGTGATGGTTGGCTTTGGATGACCAGCCACTGGGACCTCAATCTTGAGGTCATGGCCCACCTGGACAGAGTAGGTGCTCACTTTAGGTCTAACAGCAGGCTCAATCACAAGGTCCTTCGCCACAACTGATTGAACCAGTTGTCTGGGGTCACTCTTGCCCTTGTCATTGACAGCAACAACTCTGAACTGGTACTCTTCTCCCTTGAGTAGGTTTGTCACCACTGTCTCTAGCCCCTTCCCACTAGCACACAAAGACCAAGCTTCACTGTCCTTAGGCGTCAGTTCAACTTCATAGTGATTGATCCTACTGCCACCATCATGAACAGGCTTCTCCCAAGTGAGGGTTACAGTGCTACTAGTAACGTCAACAACACTGACTTTACCAGGTGGCTGAGGCTTCTCAGATATCTTAACTGGTTCAAAGGTTTTAGCAGGGAGACCCACACCATATTCGTTCTCAGCCAGGACTCTGAAAAAGAAGATTCCACTCTCTGGAAGAGGTTCAACTTTCCATGACATCCTGTTGCAGGTGGTGATGGTAGAGTAAACCTTCCTGGTGCTTTCACGCTTCTCAACAATGTAATGTTTAATCTTTGAGCCACCATCAAGAAGTGGAGGCTCCCATGTGAGAGTGACAGAGTTCTTGGTAATTTCTTTCACCATGAAGTTAGCTGGAGGGCTAGGTGAGTCCAGGACTCTGACACTGATGAAGACAGACTTCACTCCACTGGCATTCTCTGCTGTTAGGGTATACTTGCCACTATCAAATCTGTCAACATTCTCAATGACAAGTGAAGCATAGCTGCCCGTATTGTCAATCTGGGCGGTCTCCTTAATTTCGCCATCAGCCTTGCCCCATTTCAGCTCAGGAGCTGGACGACCTCTCACAGGAACAAACAGCCTAAGGGTGCTTGCAGATCTAATGTTGATCATCTTTCTCATATCAGCATCCAACTCAAGATCAGGAGCCTCAAGCTTCTCTTCCAAAATAATTTTCCCTGTAACATCAGCATGCTCACCCACACCAACTTTGTTAATAGCACACACCCTGAATTGGTACTCATGTTTCTCCAGAAGATTTTTCACTGTAAACTTGGTGTTTGTGATTCCAGTGGGAGGAGTGCACATAAACCACTCATCAAATGCCCCATCGCATGCCTCAACAATGTAGGCCTGAATCTCACAGCCTCCATCATAGATGGGTTTACCCCATGTAAGGGAAACAGTGGACCTTGATGTATCTACCACCTTGGGATTGTTTGGTGGGCCTGGTTTGAAGATAGGATCCAATGCTTTGTAGTACGTGGTTGGTGGGCTAGGTGTGCCAATGCCTGCAGCATTCTCTGCAGCAACTCTAAATTCATAGCTGTGGTTTTCTAGGAGCCCTGTAACTCTAAAGCGGATCTCACTCACTGTACGCTTGTTGCACCTGGTCCATCTCACACCATCCTTATCACGCTTCTCAATAATATAGCCTTGGATGGGGCTGCCACCATCATTACTTGGTCTTTCCCAGGTCACTACCATGGAGTCTTTGGTGATGGTGGAGACTTCTACATTCGTTGGTGGCTTAGAAGTCACAAATGGATTTTTGGCAATCATTGCCTCAGATTCCAGAGGCTCACCAACTCCATATTTGTTGACTGGAATCACTCTGAAGATATACTCATTACCAGGAAGAAGTTTGGTGATCTTCAGGTTCAGGGTCTGAACTTTGGATTCAACTACAGTCCAAACCAGTCTGCTAGTTTCCCTCCTCTCCACAATATAATGGGAAACATCGCTACCTCCATCTTGCAAGGGTGATTTCCAGGAAATGGAACATTTCTCACTGGTGACACCATAGATGGAAATAGGGCCCTCAGGAGGACCTGGTCTGTCCAGAACCTTTACATTAATGTTAACAGTTTTCTCTCCTCCAACATTTTTTACTAGTAAAGTGTACTGGCCTCCATCAACACGGATGGCTTCTTTAACAACTAGACAGGCAGTAAAGTCTGTGTTCTTGATCTCTAGGCGTGCTGCTTCAGCAATCTCTTTGCCCTCCTTTATCCAGTGTACTGTGGGCACAGGTTTGCCAGAGATAGCAGCCTCAAGCCTGAATGTATCTCCAGCATTTACCACCACAACCTGAGAATACTTAGCCTCCAAGTCAATCTTTGGTGGTTCCACTTCATCTTTTGCAGTGATGGCTCCAGTAGAATCAGAAGGCTGGCTAAATACACCTGCTGCATTTCTGGCAATGACACGGAACTCATATATCTGATCTTCAGTAAGACCTGTGACAACAAATGTAGTCTCAATGATGTTGGTGAAACTGGCCTTCATCCAGCGGCCAGTTCCCTCTTTCTTCTCAACCACATAGCCTGTAATCTTGATGCCGACATCATACTCAGGTTTGGTCCATCTAAGGGTCACTTGGTTTCTGGTCACAATGACAGCCTCTGGTTTTCCTGGCTTGTCACAAGGATCTCTGGCCACTTGCATTTCACTCAATATGCTGGCTTTACTGATGCCGACAATGTTCTCAGCATAGACTCTGAATTCATATTCTATACCTTCCTCAAGGCCAACAACCTTGAATCTGGTCTCTGGGATGAGCTGTTTGTTCTGTTTCACCCACAGTATACTGTTTCTCTCTTTGAGCTCCAAGTGGTAGCCCAAGATCTTGCTTCCACCATCATTGCTTGGTTTCTCCCATACAACCACCATGCTCTCCTTGGTGGCTGACTGGACCACAACAGAACGTGGTGAGCTGGGTACCTCAAATGGATACTGGGCAACAATGGAATCAGAGAGCAGGACTGAGGACTTGCCATATCTATTCTCTGCAGCAATCCTAAACTGGTACTCAGATCCAGTCTTCAGACGGGCTGCCTTGATAGTGGTTCTGGCCACTGTAGCTGACACAATCTGCCAGTTAGTGGTAGATGTGTCTCTCTTTTCAACAATGTAATTGTTGATGGCGCAACCACCATCATACTCTGGAGGATTCCAGAACAGAGTCACACTGTCAGCAGTGACCTCATCTAGCTTAATGGGGCCGGTTGGAGGACCAGGCTTATCTAGAACAACAACACTGATGTCTGTAGATGCCTCTCCGGCTGTGTTGGTCAGTTTGATAGTGTATGTACCGACATCATCTCTGCAAGCCTCCTTAATGACCAGGTGAAGTATTTTGTCTGTGGCTTCAGCATTAACTCTTGTTGTCTCCTTGAGAACAACACCATCTTTGAGCCAAGTTACTGTCGCTTTTGGATAGGCAGTGTATGGTACGTCTATCTTCAGATCGTCTCCTGCTAGCGCACTAAATGTACTGAAAACCAATTTGAAAGCCGGTGGGATGACCAGGTCTTTAGCAACCACAGGCATACTCAGAGGACGTGGGTCACTAACTCCCTTTTCATTGGTAGCTGAGATACGGAACATGTACTCTTCTCCCTGGGTAAGGCCAGTTACAAGAGCCTCATTGGTCTTCACCACCATGACCACAGTCCACTTCTCACTCCCTTTACCCTGCATCTCAACAATATAGCCTGTGATTCTGCTGCCGCCATCATAGTCAGGCTTTTCCCAAGTTAATTTAACAGTGGTGCTGGTGACTTCATGGAGGGACACTTTTCCTGGTGGTAGAGGCTTCTCTGAAGCTTTGATTGGTTCAACAGTCTCTACTGGGAGGCCAATTCCATATTCGTTCTCAGCCAGGATTCTGAAGAAGTACATCTTTCCTTCCTCCAAGTCTCCAACTTTCCAACTGGACTTGTGGCACTGAGCACAAACAGTTGAGTAGGCTTTTCTGGTTGATTCACGCTTCTCCACAATGTAGTTGCGCACTCTGGAGCCACCATCAATGATAGGTGCATCCCAAACAAGGGAAACTGAATCTCTAGTGACCTCCTTGATGATCAGGTTTTGAGGTGCTCCAGGAGTATCTAGCACCCTGACATTAACAAAGGCTGTCTTGCTTCCTGAGGCATTTTCTACAGACACTAAGTATTTACCTCCATCAAACCTGTCAACATTCTCTATCTGAAGAGTAGTGAATGAGGGGGTGATTTCAATGTTAGCTTTGTCCAGGGATTCTCCATGCTCTCTTGACCATTTTACTTCAGGTGCTGGTCTGCCCTTGATAGGGACAAAGAGTCTTAGTGTGCCGCAGGCTCTGATGCAGACAATTTTGCGCAGTTCTGCTCCAAGTTCAACTTCTGGAGGAAGAAGCCTGTCCTCAGCCTTGGGGGTACCAGGAACAGCAGCAGGCTCTCCCACACCTTCACAGTTAGTGGCACAGATGTTGATCTTGTACTGTTGGTTGTCCTTCAGACCGGTGATAGTGAAGGAGGTGGCTGTCCATCCCTTCTTGGGAGTGTGAATTGTCCATTCATCCTCCTCAGGCAAACAGGTTTCCACAATGTAGCCAGTGATTTCAGAACCACCATCATAGACAGGCTTGTTCCAAGCAAGGGTGATGGAGGACTTGGTTGTGTCCAGCACTCTGGGGTTCCCAGGAGGTCCAGGCTGGAAGATGGTGTCTATCGCTTTGTAGAATGGACTGGAAGGACTAGGCTGGCTTAGACCAGCATTGTTCTCTGCAAGGACTCTGAATTCATACTCATGTCCTGGTGTGAGGCCAGAGGCCTTGAATCGCAGGTCAGTTACAGTCCTCTTGTTGCACTTCACCCAGCGCAGGCCAGTCTTATCCCTTCTCTCAATTATGTAGGTGTTGATTCTGCTGCCTCCATCATGTTCAGGGCGTTCCCAGCAGACGACCATGGAGTCCTTTGTAATGGTGGTGACCTCAGGCTGCTGTGGAGGGTCACTAGGGACATATGGGTTGGCACAGATGACAGGTTCAGTCTCCAGGGGCTCACCTACACCATACTTGTTAACAGCCATGACTCTGAAGACATACTCATTACCCTTCAAAAGCTTAGTGACCTTGAACCTGTTTGCTTGAAGGTCTGTGGCAACATTTGTCCATGCCAACCTGCTGGTCTCACGCCTTTGAATGATGAAGTACTCAATCTTGGCACCGCCATCATGTGTTGGATGCAGCCAGTTGAGAACACATTTCTCAGCAGCAATGCCAGTAACAGTAAGTGAGTCTGGTGGTCCAGGTCTGTCAAGAACCTTGACAGTGTATGTGAACTTGGCAAAGCCACCAGGGTTGCTGGCAGTCAGAGTAAAAACACCACCATCCCTCCTCAGGGAGTCTTTGTTTTTCAGAGTTGTGTGGAAGTCAGATGTCTTTATTTCTAACTTGGCTGTATCCTGAAGCTCCTTTCCTTCCTTGGTCCATACCAGAGATGGGATTGGCCTGCCAGTCACACTGGCCTCCAGTGTGAACACCTCTCCTGCCATGACAACAACATTGCTGCTATAAGATGCATCAACATCAAGCTTGGGCTCTTCAATGTCATCTCTGCACGTGATTGCTTCTGATGGCTGGGATGATGCACTTACAGCACCAGCTGAGTTTCTAGCGAACACACGGAATTCATAAGTGGCATCTTCAGTCAGACCACTGACTGTGTAAATGGTCTCTAGAATGTTGTTGAAGTTGGCTTTGAGCCACCGTCCATTGGGCAGCTCTCTCCTCTCCACTGTGTATCCAGTGATGGAAAATCCACCATCCCCCTCTGGTTTGGTCCATGAAACTGTCACTTCATGTCTAGTGATATTCAGTGCCACAGGCCTGCCTGGTGGATCAACTGGATCCAAAGCATACATAGTCTCAGAGGGTTTGCTTGGTTTGCTGAGACCGGCCAAGTTTTCAGCAATAACGCGATGTTCATATTGGATTCCATCAACAAGTCCTGTCGATTTGAAGATATTTCCAACAACAAGAGCTTTGCTGATCCTCTGCCAAAGAATGCTATTTTTCTCTTTTCTCTCCACATGATAACCCAAGATTGCACTGCCACCATCAGAGGATGGCTCATGCCAACTCAGGGTCATAGCATCCTTGTTGAAAGATGTGACCACAGGAGTGCCTGGTTGCCCTGGCACATCAAATGGATAGGCAGCTATCACTGGTTCAGAGATAATGGAAGGTCCAATGCCGTATCTGTTCTGAGCCTTGACTCGGAACTGATATCCAGTTCCAGTGTTGAGCCGGGCTGCCTTGAATGTGGTGCGGATCACTGTGGCTGCCAACTCCACCCAGGAAGTACCAGTGGTCTCCCGCATCTCAACAATATAGTTGTTGATGGGAACGCCTCCATCATTCTCTGGTGCCTCCCAGGACATGAGAACATAATCACATGAGACCTCATCCAGCTTAATTGGACCTGTAGGAGGCCCTGGAATATCGTGGACCAAGACTGTTATTGTCTCAGTCAGTGTACCCAGCATGTTCTTTCCAGTCATGGAATACTGGCCTCCATCAGTCCTCTTAATCTCACTGATATTGAGGATGGTTGATGTTGGTGTGGTTTCAACGTTGATTCTCTGTGTCTCCTTCAGCACTGTGTCTCCTTTCTTCCAGGAAACCACAGGTCTGGGTTTGCCAAGCACTGGAATCTCCACCTTAACACGGTCTCCAGCCTTGGCGATGACCGTCTTCTGGTAGACTCCACGTAGGTCAAAGGTTGGGGCGGAGGTTTGCTCTTTGATAATAGCAGGCCTGCTCTCACGGGGGTCGCTCCTGCCTGATGCATTGACTGCCATTATGCGGAAAGTATATTCTGCACCCTCAATCAGATCTGTGACAGTGTAGTCCAGAGCCTTGATGGTGGCCACATGGACCCACTGGTCAGTGTCCTTCTTCTGGGCCTCAATGACATATCCTGTGATCAAGGTGCCACCATCATGCAGGGGCTTGGCCCAGGCCAAGCTGGCAGTGTCAGCAGTCACATCTGTGACATACAAGTTCTCGGGGGCAGAGGGGGCTTGGGACACCCTGATCGGCTCAGGGGTTTCAGCAGGCTCACCTACACCCAGGTCATTCTCAGCAGAGACACGGAAGTAGTAGTACGCTCCCTCCTCAAGGTCAGGGATCTTGAAAGAACACTTCTGCCATGTGGTGCTAAGGACTGTGTAGGCCTTCTTGGTGGCCTCTCTCTTTTCGATAATGTAGTTGTGAATCTTAGAACCACCGTCGATGATAGGGATTTCCCACTGGAGGGTAATGCCCTTTTTAGTGATCTCTCTAGGTTTGAGGTTAACTGGAGGTCCTGGCGTGTCCAGAACTCTTACATTAACAAAGCCAGTCTTCTTTCCAGCAACATTCTCCAGACAAAGGTGGTACTTTCCAGCATCGTATCTGGTGCAGTCAGGAATCACCAATAGTGTGTAAGATTCTGTGGTGTCAATATGCGCACGTGTTTTCAGATTGGTGTCATCTTTGGTCCAGGTTACTTCAGGAACAGGACGGCCCCTGATGGGAACAAACATACGGATTGACGCACGGGATCTGACCACCAGGGTTCTCCTGAGTTCAGCATCCAGCTCAAAGTCTGGCAGCATCTCCTGGTCCACCAGTTCAGTCACTTTCTCGACCTCTGCAGGCTCGCCAACTCCTTCAGAGTTCACAGCTCTGACTCTGAAGTGGTATTTGCCTCCCTTTTGAAGTTTACCAATAACATATTCAGTAGCTTTCAGGGTGTACTGTGTCTCCGTCTCCCAGTCATCATGCCCTTCCTTTTTGTACTCAACAATGTAGCCCTCTACTTCGAGACCACCATCATAGAAGGGTCGACCCCAGGCGAAGGTGGCTGAGGTTTTTGTGGTGTCTGTAATTCTGGGGTTGGATGGAGGACCAGGTGGATCTAATAAACAAGAAAAACAAAGTTTATGAGGACCACACTTTATGTGTATTTTTCTGCCATGTACGTGTATGTAACTTTCTTGTTGAGACAACTCCATTTTTACTTACACACAATGTCCTTGGTCATCACAGGGCGCGATGGTTCACTGGGCTCCCCAAATCCTGCTCTGTTCTCAGCAGTGACTCTGAACTCATACTCTACTCCCTCATTCAGGCCTTGCACCTTGAAGCGCAGGTCAGGGACCGTCCTCTTACTGGCTCTCACCCATCTCATTCCTTTCTTCTCCTTCCTCTGTACACTATATCCTCTGATGTCACTTCCTCCATCCTGCACTGGTCTCTTCCATGAAATGGTGACAGCATTCCTGCTGATGTTTTCAATCTCTGGGGTTGAGGGTGGGCCTGGTGGACCTAAAGGGAAATAATTACATTATGGTCAGTTGCACTTTAAAATCTGAGATTTGAAATCATCTAATCATTATTCTGAAAAGATTCCATGCATCCAGTAATGAATTAAGTGTAATAATTAACTTAACTACAAAAAATTTCACCTGACAATGAGAAACACAGAACTGAAAAAGATGAGCCATGATAAACGCGTATAAACTAAATTAAACTTACGGAAACTGTCAACCATTTTGACTGGACCAGACTGGCTTGAGTCCCCAGTGCCATACTGGTTTATAGCAGACACTCTGAAGATGTACTCATTGCCCTTGATCAGTTTGTGGACTACATATCTGGAGTCTATGATGTTTTCTGCTATCTTGGTCCACTGCAGGCGGCCGGTCTCTCTCTTCTCAAGTATGTAGGACTTGATGGAGCAGCCTCCGTCCTCCTCTGGTGGAAGCCAGGTCAGAGTACACTTCTCAGCTGAAATGTTACTAGCTTCAATAGGGCCTGGAGGTCCGGGGATATCCAGGACCTTGACCTTTACGTGTTCTTCCTTAATGCCGAAGGGGTTGCTAGCAGTGATGGTGTACTCTCCTGTGTTCTTTCTACTAGCATACTTGATAGCCAAGGTGGAGGAGGTAGGAGTGCTGGTGATGGTGACAGTGTCAGAGGTCTTGAACTCACGGCCTGCTTTGGACCAGACAACAATGGGTGGGGGTTTGCCAACAATCTTGGAGGCTGAGATCACAATTGTGTCTCCTGCCCTGACCGATACACCATCCTTCATGTCTGGGTCAATAGTAATGGTCGGAGGCTCTGCACAGAAGACAGAAGCAAATTATAACAGTCTACAGACCTTATAAACTCAAATTTATGATAATATTTCTGACTTTTAAGGCCTGATGTAAAACTAAGTACATCTTCATTTTGTATTACAGTAACATCAGCTTACCGTACTCATCCTTGCAGGTCAGAAGATCAGTAGGCTCTGAAGGAACACTGACAGCCCCAGCAGAGTTCTTAGCCCTGATCCTGAACTGATACTGAGATCCTTCGGTTAGGTCGGTGACAGTGAAGGCGCAATCTTGGATGTTGACATGGTTGGCCTTCATCCAGGCCTTACCGCCAGCCTCCAGCTTCTCCACCATGTAGCCAGTCAGCTTGTAGCCGCCGTCATACTTGGGAGCGGTCCACATCAGAGTGACTGTGGTCCTGGTGACATTGATCACGTCGGGCTTGCCAGGAGGATCTGACAGAACATAGCGAAAATACAACCAATGCTATTAAAAGCAGCATTTTTCATTCAAGTATGAGATGTAAAAAATTAACCCGATTGTAATGTAAACTAAAGAAGAATGATCTTTTCATGAGTTCAGAAAACACATTTCCAAAAGCTGTGAACTCACCAATAGGATCCAGGGCAACCACACCCTCAGTGGCCTTGCTCGCCTTTCCTAGGCCCGCCATGTTCATGGCCATTACCCTGAACTCGTACTCTAGTCCCTCTATCAGGCCAGTGACTCTGCACTCCTTCACTCTCAGAGGAGTCTTACTGGCTCGTTTCCACATCAGACTGTTCCTCTCCTTAAACTCCACATGATATCCTAGAGAGCACACAAAATCAGTTGGTCATCTGCTAATCGCTATTTGCTATTCCTTTCTGATTAGCTATAAATGGATATCCATCACAATCAGTTACCAATAATTGTGGAGCCACCAGTATCCTTTGGATCAGCCCAGGTCAGGATGGCTGACTCGTGGCGGATGCTCGCAATCTCTGGAGGAGCAGGTGCCCCAGGCACATCTGGAGGCAGCAGAGAATGACAGAGTGATGGAGGGATTAGGAAAGAATGTAATAAACAGATGCAACACACAAGAGTGAGTCAAGGGGATAAAATCTTTACATGTCTGAAAGTGCCTGATCAATGTTTATGTCATCTTCACGAATAAAAATAATCTTATGTATTCAATTTTGGGGGAAAAATAGCCAAAACAAAGATGATTTCACTAGAAATATTCTAGAAACGACCATTAGTATCTTAAAATAAGACTACTACACTAGAATCTGGAAAATGTCTGGAAAACTATTGAAAAATGTTCTTTTGGGAGCAAGTAAAATAATTTCACCTTATTAACTGACTTTTGAGAATTGATATAAAGTCCCCCTCAACAGATTGAATGTTTGGGCTTCATTGTGCAGCATGATGTATGTCCAGAGTTTGACAAAACAAGGCTGTTTTCACATTCATCAGCTGAAAGTGGAAAGTTTCTGCCCATTGAAAATCTGATTTTAGGGGGCGAGCCGATGAGTATGATTTGTGACATTACAACTAGTTTAGAAGCCAATTGTGAACCAATATGCAATTTACACAAGTCTGGTGTAGAAACTTGAAGCCTCCAGTGCGTATACACTGAGAACAGACTTTGCAGTGAAGTAGAAGACATCTTGTGTCCAGTAGTTAAACTTCTGAGATGATATATATATATATATATGCATATTTTTAGATGCCTCTCTAAAGATTTTAACATGGTAGTTATAATTTTTTTATCAGGCATTATTGTTCCAAACAGAGTATTTCTCAATACATGGGGATCTTAATACAGAGGATCTTTAAGAAATGTTTAGGGCTCAGTAATGGACTTCACAACGTTAACATTTTAGATTTTGAGCGTACCACTGTTTCTGAAACAGTGAAGTGAAAGTAGTAAACACAGACTAACAAGAGACTATAAAAGACGTGATTGCTTTTGAACTAACATTAATTAGGAGGGTGATACTCACTGAATGGATGCTGGGCGATGACCGGATCTGACCTCAGATACTCTCCAACCCCATACTTGTTCTCAGCGAATACTCTGAAGATGTACTCCACTCCATCGTGGAGGCGGATCACCCTCATGGTGGTCTTCTGAATTGCTGAAGCCACTGTGGCCCACTTGTTGTCTGTCGTCCTCCTCTTTTCTACAATGTAGTTGGACACCTCTGCACCGCCATCATCTTTGGGTGGCTCCCATTCCAGGGTGATGCCGTCAGCAGTGATCTCGTCAAACTTGATAGGTCCGGTGCAGATGCCCGGTTTGCCTACCACCTTGAGCTGGAACTTGCAGTCCTTGGAGCCAGCGCTGTTTCTGACATTGATGGTGTAGGTTTCAGCGTCTCCTCTCTGGCAGTCCCTGATCAGCAGGGTGGTGATGCCCTGAGACGCCTCCACGCACATCCGACCGGTGTCTCCCAGGGCTACATCACCCTTCTTCCATGTGGCAGTGGGGTAGGGTACACCACTGATGGGGATGTTGATACGTGTGGTACTGCCCTCCTTCACCACATAGCAACCATCATGCAGGCTGCTCAAGTTGCAGTCAGGCAGCACTGAAGTCAGAAGGAAATGGCACGTCAGAAAATAGATGGAAATACAACACAAATAATACATTTCATTTTTTAGCAAAAAAGCAGTTATAACTAGCAACATTAGTGATTAAGCTACATGGGAATCTGACAGTATTTTTTTACCAAACTGGTCCTTGGCAACAACGGCAAGGTCGGTAGGTGGTCCCTCTCCAGACTCGTTGAGTGCCTTGACTCTGAACAAGTACTCCTTGCCCTCGGTGAGCTCGCTGACAGTGTGTGAGGTATTCTTGCCCTTCATGATCTGTTTCCACTTCTCCTCGCCTTCACTCTGCTCTAGGATGTAGGCGCTGACGTGACTGATGCCATCACCGACGGGCTTCTTCCAGCCCAGGGTGATCGAGTCCTTGGTGATCTTCTTAGCTTTGAAGTCCATCACGGGACCAGGTTGTTCTGAAGAGGGAAAGAGTGGGTCAAAACTGAGCATGTGGTTTGTATTAAACCAGATGTGTTAAATATAGACGAGACTGTAGGACTCATGATGGGTTTTCTTTTGTCTCAGATTTGTGTTATTCTTGTAGCTTTTTCCTGACTTTGGCATGTCTTGGTCACCAATCTGGAGCATTACTCTTAGGTCCAGCTCTGTTTTCAGTTTTGTTTGCCTTTTTATTTTTCGGTTCAGTTGCAGTCAGAGAAGTAGCTGCTAGGGTTGTTGGAACGAATCTTGGGATTTGAATATAAATGGAATAGTAAAAAAATTAATAATAATCAAATGCCAAAATTACTATTCAAATGTATATTTCTTTATATAAATGTGTTGGCTAACGCTAGTGAATCTCTCCCTTCTTGCCTTGATCTACCTGCATGTGAAAATGAAATGCTTGAAAATAAAGTTTTCTGAATCACAATCTCATGTTCAACGTGTTAACATAACCTCACAATATCAGAAATGACAGAAAGCAATGCAGATGCACCTACAGAGATCACCACTCCTGATAACTTAAGAAGCGCTGTCTGAAAGGTTTTTGGACTTCCATCAATAAATGGAAAAATAACAAATAAAGATATAGTAATCTGCAGAATATGCAAGGTCTGAATTAAATATCACTCAACAATGAGCAGCCTGAGGGTACACCTGATAACATCACACTCTGGCCTGAGATTTATTTAACCACTAAATTATAAAAGTACTACTAGTCTAATAACTACTCGAAAATAATGCCCTTCATACTCTCTACTGTACTCTAATCTAAAATACCCTGCTGTACAAAAAAGGGTCTATTCTAATTCACAAAACAACAATCAGCTGTTGTTAGCCCTTTCATCATCAAAGTTAATATAAACCTGGATGATGATTCTGGTTTATATTATAAAATTATTTCTGCAAGTATAATGTAGCTACCTGAGGCCCGGATGCTGCCAGGGGTCTCACAGCCCTCGCCGATGCCATAGGCGTTCTCAGCCAGCACTCTGAAGCAGTAGGCTTGTCCTGCCTCCAGGTTGGTGATCCTGAATGACGGCTTCAGACATGCTGCCGACACACATGTCCATGCCTTCCTCTCGGCCAGACGCTTCTCCACAATGTAGTTCTTGACTGGGCCTCCACCGTCAATCAGTGGGGCATCCCAGGTGATGAAGGCATGGTTTCTGGAGGTCTCCTTGACAATCAGGTTTGTAGGTGGTCCAGGAGAATCTGGGGAGAGAAGCATTATTGTTCAAAGCTTCTGTTAACTAAACTGAAATACAAAATAGGTCACAGTCAGACACACATGATGGGAGTACAAATATGTTTTCATGATTGTGGGAATTTCTTGTGGGTGAAAAAGTTTAAAATTTCCAACTTGAGCTGATTTTGTATACTATTTTACATATTCTCATACAATATTTCTGAAAGTTCTTGTTAGTCTTTGACAGTCTTACCAAGGACCTTGACAACAATGGTGTAGCTCTTGGAGCCACTGCTGTTCTCGAGCGACAAGACGTATTTGCCAGCATCATATCTGTTAACATCTTCAACCATCAGCAGCGTGTCCCACTCTGACGTCTTGATCAGCACACCCTGCCTCTCCGATAGGTTGGCGTCCACCTTGGTCCATGTCACTTTAGGCGCCGGGCGTCCTCTCAGGGGAACATAGACCCTCATGGTGACACCCACTCTAAGAACCAACGCCTTTCTCAGGTCGGCGTCCAGCTCAGCTTCAGGAGCGACTGAAGGAGACACAGAGGGATCACTCATTAGGGATAGCTATTTCTTTGTCAATTTTGACAGGAGGATTTTAATTTCTATGACCAATTCAGTGTCATTTTTAAGTTACCATAGAAGCTACCATAGCTAGCACACAGCTAGCATAAATTAATCAAGTTTACTAAGAATGGTCAATACTGTGAATAAATGTTTGCTGTTTTGTTAAGTGATAAAGTTTCATGATATAAGTAAACAATCATTGAGCTAATACCAAATATTTCCATGATGCTAAATGCTGTTCCTTCCACCAGGTCCATTTGTTTTCCACTACCATTTCACCTCAGAACACTTTATCACTGTTCCAATTTGGACTTTTACAATAGAACCTGAGGAAAATGCTCCACCTTGTGTATTTTCCTAACATGTTGTCTGACTAATGTTTTTTAGCGAGCTAAGCCAGTTAAATTGTCAGCTACCATACATCAAGAGTCAGCAATTTTCTTTTTCGATTTCTCATGAATAGGCATTCAATTCTACAGATGTTTCGTCATGATAATGTAGCCTTTTACAGAAGCTAACATGTAAAATAGGCTGCATTTATATAGTTCCTTTCTAGTCTTCCGACCACCATGGCACTTTCCACTATATGCAAACATTCACCCATTCACACACACATTCATACACTGATGGCAGATGCTGCCATACAAGATGCCAACCTGCTCATCAGGAGTTCTAACGTTCATTCACACACACTCACACACTGACGTGCTCCTTCAGGAGCAATTAGGGGCTCAGTATATTGCCCATGGACACTTTGACATGCTGACTGGAGGAGCCGGGGATTGAACCGCTGATTTTCCGATTAATAAACAACTTCTTCTACCTTTTGAGCCACAGCCGCCCCTGTGAGCTACATTTAAATCAAAAAAAGTACATTTTTAATTTTACTTCTTTGAAAAAACATTAGAGTTATTTAATTGGATGTAGATTGTAACCAACTGCGTTTTGCGTATTTTGGTGGATTTTACATCACGCAAATCCAGAATTTCTAAATATATCCTTAGTTCTCCTTAGTTGTGCCCTCTAGTGGAATCCTCCAGTAACATGCAAAGTACATAGGCGTGTATGTGAACAATTTACATTAACGACAAATCCAGTTGTCTAACACAAACGCATGATTAAAAAGCAAGTAGATTTCCAGCCTAAGATTAATAATGATTCCATCAATGATCTGGTGATCTCCATTCATATTATGTTTGTACTGCACTGAGTCACTCAGTGGTGTTAAAAGGTAAAATTCTTGATTCACGTGACTTCATGTGAGGTTATTTACTAAATGAAGTGGTATAATAAACAGTAGAGGAACATACTGAGGATGTCCTTGGGCATGTGGTTTCCAGGGACCTCACTGGGGTCACTGTAGCCAATCTTGTTGACAGCGGTGACTCTGAACTGGTACTCAGTGTTGTCCATCAGACCAGTCACCAGGAACTTGGTGGCCTGGAGTTTCTTGGGGACATTGCACTTGGTCCAGTTCTCTCCATCGGCTAGCTTATACTCCACCAGGTAGCCAATGATTTCACATCCACCGTCGTATGCCGGTTTGGTCCAGCTAAGGCTTATGGAGCTCTTGGTGGAGTCCACCACCTTAGGGAAGGCAGGTGGGCCGGGAGGATCTGGAGAAGAATCACGGTGACATAGATGTTATTCTTTTTGTTAGTTAGTTTTGTTAGTTGCAGTCCTGTCTGAAGCATTTTAAGTTTGTCCTTCCACTTTTGCATGTGTAATTTAAAGCAGGTACTCACAGACTGGGTCGACAGCCAGCGCAGCGTTGGATGCGTCACTGGGTTTACCCAGCCCGGCCTTGTTCATGGCAATGACTCTGAACTCATACTCTGAGCCCTCAGTTAGCTGAGCAGCCTTGAGGGTCCTGTCGATGACTGGCCGGCGGTTGACTTTAGCCCAGGTCAGCTCAGTGGCTTCGCGTTTCTCCAACATGTAGCCAAGGATGGTGGCCCTGCCATCATTGGCTGGCGCCTTCCAGCTGACTGTCATGGAGTCCTTGGTGATGTTGGTGATGACAGGCGGCTCACAGGGACCGGGGACGTCTGAGGGACAAGACAACGTCATAATGATCTCCCACAATGATACGGTCAGAGTTTGATTATATCATATCTCATCAAGGGGCAAAACATATATCAAATATTGAAAAACATGGTGAGTTAGGAGGGTTAACTTAAATGACTAAAACCAGGATTGATGAATGATTAACACTTTGGCCGTATCACATCGTAAATGGTAAATGCTCATACTAGAGTGAAAACTGAGATTGATAATCAATCAAATCTACTTGTTTTCCATTTGATTGATTTAAGACAGCGAACACATCAACTATTATATACATCAACTATTTTTTTCATTTAAATTTTTTTCAACAATGAACAACCTATAACATGATTTTAAGTTTGAAAAAGTTGAAGTAGTCATTAGTTATTGTGGAAAACTATGTTTTCCCGCAGTATCTGTGAATTTTTAAATACAGTACAATCTGAGTTTTTGAGAATTCATACTTAGTGACAATTAAAGGAACTGCAGCTTAAGATGCTTAGTGTAGCACTCTGAACATACCGTACGGGTTCTTGACCATGACAGGGTCAGTCATGACGGGGTCTCCCACACCATACTGGTTCTCAGCGCTCACTCTGAACTGGTACTCGTGTCCCTCGATGAGTTTCTCCACTGAGCAGTCAGTGATGTGTCCATGAATGTTAGAGGTGACCTGTGCCCAGTTGGCCCTGCTGGTCTCACGCTTCTCGATGATGTAGTTGGTGATCTCAGAGCCGCCATCTGCCAGTGGAGGTTCCCACCGCAGCTTAACACGGTCAGCAAACACCTTAGCAGTTTTCACTGAGGCTGGAGGGCCTGGTTTGTCTGCAGGGGACACAGAGGGAGATAGTTTGTTTATTTGTACAAGAAAAATGATGAGAAACAAATAAAACAATAAAATAATAGTACAACTAACTTACCAAGAACCTTGACCTTGATAGTAGCATACTTGCTACCGTTGATGTTCTCAGCAGTGATAGAATAGTCTCCAGATTCCTTCCTGGTGACGGCATAGAGCTCCAGTATGTGGATGTGTTTCTTTTGGGTCATCTTCATTCCCTCCGCAAGGACCAGAGGTGCTCCGTCTCTCTTCCAGCTCACCTTGGGCAGGGGCTTCCCAAACACCTCAGCATCAAGGAAGACATTTTCTCCAGCTTTCAACACAATCAGGTTCTTCATGTTGATGCCCAGCTCCACACGAGGAGGAACTGCAAAGGTAGAGGAGACAAAATAATCAAGATTATTTATCAATCATTTAATTTCAGTTACAGTGCTCCTTGGTGTGTGGAATCGTACCATTCTCAGCAATGACAGGAATCGGGTCGGACAACTCGGATGGAAGGCTGATGTTAACAGCGGTCTTGGCGATAACTCTAAATTGATACTGCTGCCCCTCTTCCAGGCCAGTCACCACATAACTTTCTGTCTGGATGTTCATGCAGTTGGCGTTGCAGCGCTTCCACTTCTCCTCCGGAAGCTTTGCGTACTCCATGTAATAGCCAATCAGCTTGCTGCCACCATCATGCTTGGGTCGGCTCCATACCAATGACACAGAGTGTTTGGTCACATCCATGGGCTCAGGTTTACCTGGTGGGTCTGGATGGAAAGAAACAAAGGTTTGAAAACTCAGTCATGGCATCTGAACAAAGAAGAATGAGGTTGAGGTTGAGTGTACAAGAGTGTGAACCTGGTTGGTGTCACTGGCCTGAAAATTAAATTTCCCATGCATTTATTTTTTTAACTTTCCCAAACAAATACACCATTTTGAAATTGTGAGATGGTTATTCAATTATCAGCTGAAGAATGTTTTCATACCGACAGCAGTCCTGGCGGTGATGATGTCGGTCTGTTTGCAAGGTTTGCCTTGTCCGGCCAAGTTGAGGGCCGACACCCTGAAGGTGTACTCCAAGCCCTCAATCAGGCCAGTGCAGGTGTACTGGGTGGCTCTGATTACTGACTCGTTGGCTTTGACCCACAGCAGGCTGTTCCTCTCCTTCTTCTCAATGCAGTATCCAGTGATGGGGCTGCCACCATCGCTGCTGGGACACTCCCACGACAGGATGACAAAGTCTTTGTTGATCTTGTTAATTTGCAGGTTTCTGGGCTCGCTGGGAGGATCTAGATGGAAAACAAAAACAGTCAGTCCACAGGTTCATTTAGAATGATAGAGTCTAAAGTCCTGCTTCTGAACCTGTTCATTACAGCCACAATATGAAAGTATTTTACAGTACAAAACAACATATTGAGGGCTTAAGTATTCTTAGAACGTTAACAGTAAAGCTGTAAGTTAAAAGTGTAAAGTTCAGACTCACCAAATGGATATCTGGCAATCATCTTCTCAGAGTAGATGGGCGCAGAGATGCCAAACCTGTTCTCGGCACGGACTCGGAAGCCGTACTCCTTGCCAGTTGTCAGTTTGGTCATTCTGAAGCTGGTCTTGGTGCAGGATGAGGACACAGTGATCCAGTCGCCCTGGCTGACATCACACTTCTCCACAATGTAGTTGGTGATGTTGCTGCCACCATCCTCCTGTGGAGAGTTCCAGAGCAGCGTGCAGGCATCGATGTCCTGCTCAGTGATCTCCAGAGGAGCTTCAGGGGGTCCAGGGATGTCTACAGGGACAAAGAGGATGAATTGCTGATCTTGTACACAACCAATAAATGATCTGTTCATCATTCACATTAGTTGTATAGGCAGGTAGTGGGTTGTTCCTCCATATTCATCTGTCCAGGCTGTCTTAACAGTGCAGTTCTATATGGGAAATTATTGTTAAAATGAAAATGTCCTGAGTAAAATTTGTATTTTAAAATACTATTGTAAATACTATCTGCAATTGCTGTAAACAGAATAATCTACTGAGCTCTTTTTAGTTTAGAACCAGCAGGTTTTACAGTGTCTGTCATTCAAACCAACCCATGACGATGACTCTGAGGATCTGGTTGATCTTGGCGGTGCTGTTCTCGGCTGACAAGCTATAGTAGCCACTGTCTGCTCTTGTCACATTCTTTACGATGAGTGTGCAGGTCGTCAGCGTCTTGACAACAGACAGACGATCAGAGGTCAGCACGTCCTCGTTGCCCTGCTTCCACTTGCAGAATGGAGCAGGTTTACCCGCCACAATGGCCTCGACCACCATCTTGGATCCAGCTCTGACTGTCACAATGTCAGGCATGATAATCTTAGGAGCCACTGGAAGGAGGAAAAAGAATCAAAAGAGTTACTTGATTTTACTCTTACGTTACTCTTAAGTTAAATATTTCAGTCAGTAATCAGTCTTAAGTTAATTATAAATTGAGGTAAATTTTTAAGCTGGTCTACTCACTGAGCTGCTCTTTGACCTCAAACACTCCCTCTGCCTCTCGGGCCAGGCTGACTCCTGCTGAGTTCCTGGCTGCTACTCTGAACCTGTACTTCTTTCCTTCCTTCAGACCGACCACGACAATAGTCAGGTCTTTGACCACAGAATAAGGTGTCCACTTGTCCTCTGGTGCGTCTTCCTCCTGGTAGTCCACCACATAACCATTGATCTTGGCTCCTCCATCTCTGAGTGGCTTCAGCCAGCCCAGAGTGGCACTGTTCTTGGTTATTTCCAACACGTCCATCTTCTTTGGAGGGTCTGGCTCACCTGAGCACCACACAAAGCAGGTGTTAGAAAGGAAACGCAAGAAGAAGCAGAGAAATACAAGGAGATGACAGCGTTCATTTTTAAATTCCCTTTAAATGTAATGATATACAAAAAGACTTTGAAGCCTGAGTGACATGTTAAAGTAGAACCAAACACCTTCACTGATGGGTTTATACTTCCACTAATGAGATATTTTGTAAATCCCCTGCCATGCTAAACTTTGTTGATAAAATCCTTGCTGACACTCACTGATGGGATCGACAGCCAGGTAGGACTTGGGTGAGTCCTGAGGAACTCCAATGCCGTACTTGTTGCAGGCCATGACTCTGAAGTAGTACTCGATACCAGGCGTCATGTTGGTCACCTTGAAGCTGGTCTTCTTCAGGTCCTCTGTGCACTTGGTCCAGGTTTTCCTGTCCACCTCACGTTTCTCCACGATGTAGTTGAGGATAGTGCTGCCGCCATCATTCTCCGGTGGCAACCAGGACAGCTGAGCTGTTGTCTTGGTGACGTCAGTAGCCTCCAGGCCACCAACAGGACCAGGAGTATCTACAGAGAATGAATTTGAGAATAACAAATTGTTTGATTTCCATCCTAATTAAGCATTTTTAAAAGAAAAGTTCTGTATAAACAATTTTGATATCATTCTTTGTTCCTCACCGAGGACTTTGACACGGACAAACACGGCCTTCTCCCCGGCAGAATTAGACAGAGTCAGCGAGTATTTTCCAGAATCTTCTCTGGTGCTCTCTGGGATGACCAGGAAGGACATGGTGTCAACCTGGTCCACGTGACCTCGGCGGATCACGTTGTCCACACCCAAACGCTTCCAGGTCACCTTGGGGGCGGGCCTTCCTCTGATGACGGCAAAGAGCCTAATTGGACAGCCAGCCCTGACGGCCAGGCCTTTCCTCAAACTGGCATCTAGGTCAATCTCTGGAGCCTCTGTTGCCATGGAAACATTAATGTTGAGATCATTAAACGACTGAATGTTATTGACATTTATCACGTACAAGGTACATCCATTTATTTGGACACGGTTTCAGTAAACCTTCATTCTTACCCAGGATCTCCTTGGGGGACACGGCCTCCTTCAGGTAGGCATGACGTCCCCAGCCCACCTGGTTTTGGGCAGAGACCTTGAACTCGTACTCCTGCTTCTCATCCAGCTGACCGATGGTGAACTCTGTGAGGACCAGCGGGCCGTGGGTGTCAATCCTTTTCCAGCCCTCTGTGGGCTTCTCAGGGTCCGCCTCACTCTTTAGCCTCATGTCCAGGCTGTAGCCGATGATAGGGGCACCGCCATCATACACAGGTTTAGACCAGGACAGAGTGATGGAGGTCTTGGTGCTGTCGCCTACCTTCAGGCCCGCAGGGGGGCCAGGTGGCTCTGCAGGAAAGGACAATAAAACAGAGTTCAGTGAAAATACTTAAACACCAGAGAACACAAGGGTGAGGGTTAACGCCTTCAGTTCTATAAATGAAATGTTAAGCTTCCTGTGGTTTACATGTTGTCTGGCCTGAGCACAGGTCTGAAGAAAGTATTTGAGGATGTAAACTCAGCTGTGACAGCAACTCTAAACTCACCAATGGGATCTTTGGCTGCGACGGGTCTGCAGGGTTTGCTGGGCTCTCCCAGGCCGACCTCATTCTCGGCCTTCACTCTGAACTGATACTCGTGGTTGGGGATCAGGTTGGTGACTTTCATGCGTCTCTCTGAGATGGCGCTCTTGGTGCATGGCACCCAGCGAACTGCCCTCTTCTCTTTTCTCTCCAGGATGTAGCCAGTGATTGACTTCCCTCCATCGTTCTCAGGAGGAGCCCAGACCACCGTCATCTCATCTTTACTCACCTGCATGACAAAATTTTGAATAAGTGAATGTTTTTATAACTAGGATCATACCAGCTCTAATATTTTTGCATAATCCAAATTTATGAAAATAAATAAAACAGTGAGTCCTTACCTTTGTGACCTCAGGTGCCTCAGGGGGTCCAGGTTTGTTGAACTGAGTCTTGACAGTAACAGGCTTGCTCTCCATGGCGGGGCCAGTTCCCATCTTGTTCTCTGCCCTCACTCTGAAGATATACTCATTGGACTCCACCAGACGAGTGACGTTGCAGTACGGTGTGACCACAGAGGCAGAGTATGTGGACCAGACCATCCTCCTGGTCTCACATTTTTCCACAATGTAGCTGTCCACCTCGCAGCCTCCTTCATCCTCTGGAATATCCCACACCACTCTGCACTTGTCAGCTCCAATGCCAGTGATCCTGAGGTTCCTCACTGGGCCGGGGACGTCCAAGACGTTGACATTGGCGTATGCTGTAAATGTGCCAGCAGAGTTGGTGGCAGTGATAATATACTTTCCGGTGTCACTGCGTTTGGACTTGGTCAGGAGGAACTTGGAGTAGTCAGAGCCAGTCTCGTAGCTGATTCTGGGGTTATCTCCAACTGCCTTGTCTTTCTTCCACTTGACCTCAGGCTGGGGCTTTCCTCTCAGGCCAGCCTCTATCCTGACTGACTCTCCGGCCTTTACTGTCAGAGTTCCAGACAGCTTCAGGTCGATGACAGGCTTCTGGATTTCCTCCCTCACCAAAATATCGGCAAGTTTCACCCAAGCACTCTCCCCTCCTTCATTGACAGTCTGCACCCTGGATAATTAAGATTTATTATTAGAAACTTATTTATGTTAGATAGGACAATAACATTTTTTCAAGTTTTCAAGTAATATTTCTAAGTAATGTTTTGTATGCAAAACTGTCTTTGTTTCAAACTGCACAACAACCATGGTTTAGTTTTTGTCAGTTATGTCGTCTTCTGTGTGTTATGAAGAACACTGTCAAGTTCAGATTTAACATCTAACCGTAACACAGCCCTACTTGCTATTTGAGTCATTTCACATTGTGCTAAATGCAAACCCGGGGTACCAACAAAGACCCTCTCTGATAAAGGAAAAACCCTGGAAAACAGAATGAACATTAAAAATAAGAATGCCGTAACCTACCTGAAGGTGTACATCTGGTTCTCGACACACTTGTCAGCCAGGAAAAAGGTGTTGGTCAGGGTGTCAGTGTTGAGTTTCTGCCACTCCTCAGCATCTTTGGCTTTGCACTCCAGGTTGTAGGAGATGTTGGGGCTGCCTCCGTCATAGTCAGGCTTCCTCCATCTCAGATTGACGTGGTTCTTGCCAATGTCTGTGGCCCTGAAGTTCTCAGGCTCACCTGGCTTCTCGATGGGGTCAATGGCCAGCAGAGGAGTCTTTGTCTCCACAGTGGGCCCAGGTCCCATCTTGTTCTCAGCACAGACACGGAACAGGTACTCATGACCCTCCATCAGTTTGGCCTTGATCATGCGATTAGTGCAATGGGATGAGATCATAGACCACATGCTAATGCTGGGCTCGCGGCACTCCACAATATAGTTGGTGATCTCAGAGCCGCCATTGTCTTCAGGGGCCTCCCAGTTGACCATGCATGAGTTCTTGGTAACATAGGTCATGTGGAGATTCTGGCAGTGGCTGGGTCTGTCCAGCACGTTGACCGTGATGGTGCAGGAAGCCTCGCCCCCCTCGTTTGAAGCTTTCAAGGTGTATTTGCCATGGTCAGCTCTAGTGGCTTCCTTGATCTTCAGGTGGACCATAGGGAAGTTCTGGATG
This sequence comes from Thunnus maccoyii, assembly GCF_910596095.1. NCBI lineage: Eukaryota > Metazoa > Chordata > Actinopteri > Scombriformes > Scombridae > Thunnus > Thunnus maccoyii. The sequence continues at coordinate 1,657,943 of NC_056543.1, forward strand.
ATAGTGACACGCTTGTTGTTCTCCAGAACCGTCTCTTCTTTCAACCAAAGCACCTCAGCGTCAGGACGGGCCTTGATGAAGCCAATGATGTTGATGTTGTGACCGACGCGCACAGTGAGACGCTCACGGCATTTGGCATCCATCTCGATCTCTGGAGGGATAAGGATGTCCTGAGCAGTGATTGACTCTGGGATTTCTCTGGGCTCTCCATCTCCGATCATGTTTGTGGCATAGACTCTGAACCTGTAGGTCACACCCTCCTCCAGGCCCTTCACCGTGTAAGCGCACCGCTTGATGAAGTCATCCAGGTTGACTTTCTTCCACTCTTCAGAATCAGCTTTCTTCATTTCCACAGTGTACCCCAGAATGGGGCTGCCTCCATCTTTGTTGGGTTTGGTCCACACCAGGTCAGCGGTGGTCTTGCTGTAATCTTTAACTTTGGGGTTGACAGGGGGGCTGGGGACGGTGATGGGCCTGCAGGGCTTGCAGGGGTCAGAGATGGGAGAAGGGCCACTGTAACCAGCAATATTCTCAGCGAACACTCTGAACTCATACTCATTGCCCTCAAACAGCCCCAGAACTCTGTACTTCAGGTCCTTGCAGGGCGTCTTGTTCACACGGATCCACTTTCCTTTATGGTGTCTGCGCTCAATGAGGTAGCCAGTGATCTGGCTGCCACCATCAGCAAGGGGCATGGTCCATCCCACTGTAACAGCATCCTCTGAGATATCATAGGGCTGTGGTTTACCAGGCGGGCTTGGTGGCATGAAAGTGTGCTCAGCAACAGTGGGCTTGCTCTCCAGAGGAGCACCAATACCCATCTTGTTCTCAGCACGAATGCGAACCACATACTCCACTCCCTTCTGCAGTCGGGTTATGTTGAGGTTGGTGGCCAGGCTGCCAGCGCTCACGCCTCCCCAAGTTTCCTTGTTGGACTCTCTCTTCTCCACAATGTAGCTGGTGACGGGGCTGCCGCCATCATCCTTGGGAGGACGCCACTCGATCATCATGGAGTCAGGAGTGACCTCCAGGATGTTGACGGGTCCTATAGGAGCAGCAGGCACATCCAAGACAGTGACATTTAAGGCCACTGTCTTAGTACCGGCTGGGTTTGAGACAGTGAGCAGGTAGGTGCCAGTGTGGTTCCTTGTGCAATCGTTGATGTTGAGCACAGTGGAGTAATTGTCGGTGTCAATCTTGATGTTGCCTTGGCTCGTGATCTCCTCTCCTTCAATAGACCACTTTGCGGTGGGAACAGGGATTCCTCTCATGATAGCTGGCAGCCTGATGGTGGTGCCGGCCTTAACGATGATGCCCTCGGTGAGCTTAACATCAACCTCGACAATCGGAGGCACTGTGAACATGCAGACTCAAGTGGTTACTCCCTGCTACTATACATTATGTTTAAAAAACACTGAAATAACCAATGTTAACTGATCAAAAGTATATAGTAGTACCAATTCCAAAGTACCAATGCTGATGATACAGAAAGCATTGCATCTCTAATTCCAAATGAAAATAAACATGAATAGTTTTCAAATTATAATTTACCACTCCAGTTAAGATTCCTATGAAAGAGGACAAGAAATGTGTTGGGGTTTGGTCTCTGTATCTTACCCAGTTTCTCCTGGCAAAGGATAGGCACAGTGGTGTCGGGTCTGCTAAGACCGATGGCATTCTCAGCCTTCACTCTGAAGCGGTAAGTCTTTCCTTCCTCCAGGCCGGTCACATGACTCTCCGGGATGCTGACGGTCTTCCACTCATCCCATTCCTTTTCTCCCTCTTCCTGATACTCGACCAGGAAGCCTGTGATCTCACTTCCTCCATCGCGGTCAGGCCAGTTCCAGACCAACCACACCTCAGTTTTATCCACGTCAACATGGTGCAGGTCTTTGGGAGGACCAGGAGGGACTGGAAGGATGGAAAGCAAAAGACATTAAGGTTTTGTCAGAGAAGTATTCATCGACTTACCATAGTCACTAAGGAGGATGATTCTCAATATGTTTGGTTTTTGAGTAATAAATGGTTTGAGAAAGTTAGTCTATGGAAAACGCTGGCAGAAAAACTCCACTTTTGTGGAAATCTGAAAATACTTTTACCCAGTAATGTGTACTAAAATGTTGATTTTGTTCTGTTGTGGGACCCCATTTACAATGAAATGATAAATATAAGAGGTTTATCCTGTGAGTGATGAATTTGAGTATTTTTTTGTTTTCTGTTTCTAGTTGTTAAAACATTCTGAGATCTACTCTCAGTACAAGCACACTAAATTGGCTGTTTAAGTGTTTACTGTGCTGTTACTCACAGAGTGGGTTCATGGCCTTGATGGCCTTTGGTGTCTCAACATATTCGCTGCGGCCGTACTGGTTCTCAGCAGCGACTCTGAACACGTAGGACGTGCCCTCCATCAGGTGCTTCAGCATCATGCTGCGTTTCTTGGATGTGGAGCAGACGGGGACCCACTGAGTGGACGCTGTGTCTTTCTTCTCCACCACGAAGTTAGTAATGCGAACACCGCCATTGTCTTCTGGGTCTTTCCAGGACAGGTAGGCAGAGTCACTCCTCACGTCAGACACTCGCAGGTGCTGAATAGGACCAGGTTTGTCTGAGGAAAACACATGATGACTTTTCATGAGGAGCACATACAAGATAAAGTTTACAAAATGTTTTGAATCCATCACAGAGAAGACTGATTAATAGATAATCACACTGATGTTTTCAAAACTAAAATCTGTTTGTGCCATCCTTACCCAGGACCAACACGGTGCAGGTGACAGTCTTTGATCCAGCCGGGTTTTCCACAGTTAGTGTGTAGTCTCCACAGTCACCGCGGTTGCAGAACCTCATCTCCAGCTTGGTGCTGTCCTGTTTGGTCTCAATGTCGGCCCTGGTTGGTACCTCGGCATCGTTCTTCTTCCATATGACGGTGGGGAAGGGCATGCCCTTGATGGTGGCCATCAAAGTGATGTGGGTGCCAGCCATGGCCTTCACCTCCCGGGTCATTCCGGCATCCAGAATCAACTCTGGGGGCTCTGAGGGGGTGGCAGGGTGAAGAAGAGGAACACGAGAAACAATAAGAGGTTAAGTAGTGAGAATCTGTGTATGTTAATTCTGTAATGTTGCATTTTGTGTATATAGCACTTAGCGCACAAAACAATAACAATAACTTTTTGATGTAGTTGGCTGATGAATGTCACCCCTTGTACAGCTTTATTTTAGTAATGAGTGAGTGACTCACCAAGTCTGTCCTGCACTCTGATTGGTTCCTTCAGATTAGCTGGGTCGGACTCTCCGGCAGCGTTGACAGCCATAACTCTGAAGCGGTAGAGAGCACCTTCATCCAGGTTAATCACCTTGAACTTGGTCTCCTGGCAGGAGTCTGGAGTCTGGTTCACCTGAGGACAGCAGCAGGACAGGAAGTCAATATTATATTTAACTTAGAGCAGATTACAAAGGTGGTAGAAAGGTCATAGGGCTATTCACATCAACAGCACATATCCTTTGAGGAGCAGAAATGTGCGCAGGAAAATGTCAAGGAAATCCCTTTAGATTTTGATATTTCTTTTGTACAAGTGGAAAGTTGTCCAGTAAAAGTCAGAACTATAGGCAACCTTCTTTCAAAGTGACCCAGATGAAATATGGACGACCACCTTACCTTGATCCACTCCTCCTCTCCAGCCTTCTGATACTCAAGCAGGTATCCGAAGATCTTTCCTCTGCCGGTGTCAGTAGGCGGTTTCCAGGAAAGAGTCACTGACTCCTTAGTGTGGTCAATGGCCTGCAGGTTCACTGGAGGACCGGGTTTCACTGTAGCACAGGACAAGGAGGGATTAATGTACCGAGCTGATGGAGAAATTATGGTGAAGTAAAGAAGTGTTTTATGAGCTGAACCTACCGATGGGATCTTTGGCGAAGACGGGTTTTGATGGTGGGCTTGGGTCTCCAGCTCCAACCACATTCTCAGCTCTGACTCTGAACTCATACTCACAGCCCTTCAACAGATCCGTCACCATGTATTCCACCTTCGGGAAGATCCTATCTGTGTTGCAGCGAACCCACCTAGAAGCAGGAACATCTGTTAGCCACTGACAAACATGTCTTTATAATTAGACAACATTACTGTTCCACTTTTTTTACAGAGTTGGTAACCGCTGTCTTCTATGTAAGCTGAAAACAGCCGTGATTGATTGAGTTTGTTATCTCAAGACGGAGACTTTAGTCAATAAATCAATTTGTTGATTAATCATTGAAGTCATTCATCAAGCAAAAATGTCAAACATTCTCTGTTTTCATCTCCTCCAATGTTAAGATTCACTTTTTTTCTCTGCATTAATAATTTAATGTCTTTGGTTGTGGACTGGTGGTTGGACAACACAAAACATATGATGATTTCATCTTGGGCTATGGAGAAATATTATATACATTTTACACATTTTCTGACATTTCATAAATCAAACAATCAATTGATTGATCAAAAAAATTATCAACAGTTCAATTGGTATTAAAAATAATTGTTTATGGCAGCCCTTGATTGAAAACAACTTTCTGATGTGTTGTAGAACTTTTCTGAGTTAGTGTTTGTTCTTTTATAAACTAACAATCCTTTAGGCCATGCTGTGACCAGAACTTCACCCTCAAAACTACCTGTGTCTTTGTGTGTGTGTTTGTCTACCTGTGGGCCATGGTCTCCTTCCTCTCCACGATGTAGCCTGTGATTGGCTTTCCTCCATCTGCGGGTGGCTCCCAGCTGATGAGGGCGGAGTCGTGGTAAACTTCCTTAACTGTGGGTTGTTTGGGAGCATCGGGCACCTCTGTGATGGAAACAAACACAGTCACACTGATCAGACGCTGCAACTTTAAACTCAATACATACAGTAGATAATGAATATCTCTGAATGTTTCTTGATGTAGCTTTGTCAATGTGTTTGTCAGGACTTACTGAAGATGTCTCTGGCCTTGGTCTCGGAAGACAGCAGGGGGTCGCTGATGCCATAGATGTTCTGAGCCATGATCCTGATGATGTACTCACGGCCTTCAATCAGTTTAGGCACCTGAAGCAAAAAACAAGTGGAGGATGTCAATAATGAAGAGTTACTATCATGTTTATCGCTGACAGTGGTTGAAGAAGTACTAAGATCCTTTACTTCAGTAAAAGTACCAATACAGCAATGTAAAAATACTCCATTACAAGTAAAAGTCCTGCATGAAAAATCCTACTACAGTACAAGTACATAAGTATTATGAGCTTGATGTAGTTAAAGTATTGCAGTAAAAGTACATAAGTATTATGAGCTTGATGTAGTTAAAGTATTGCAGTAAAAGTACATAAGTATTATGAGCTTGATGTAGTTAAAGTATTGCAGTAAAAGTACATAAGTATTATGAGCTTGATGTAGTTAAAGTATTGCAGTAAAAGTAGTGGTTTGGTCCCTCTGACTGATATATTATTATATATGACATCATTAGATTATTAATAGTGAAGCATCAGTGTTAGAGCAGCATGTTACTGTTGTAGCTGCTGGAGGTGGAGCTAGTTTACACTACTTTATATACAGTTAGCTAGTTTAGTCCAGTGGTTCCCAACCTAGGGGTCGGGCCCCTCCAAAGGGTCATCAGATAAATCTGAGGGGTCGTGAGATGATTAATGGGAGAGGAAAGAAGAAAAAACAAAGTTCTGATACACAAATCTGTTTTCAGTTTTTGGACTTTTTCTCTAATCTTTGATTTTTGCTGAAATATTGGATCATTTGAACATTTATTGAAATGAAAGCATGTGAGAAGTTTAGAGGGAAAAATCACTATTTGGTGGAGCTGTTAACAACTCATAGACATGTGAAATGTGACCCCGACTACACACTGCTTTTTGTAAGACGTCAAAAGACAAAAAGGTTGGAAACCACTGGTTTCATCTTTAACAATGTGTTGTATTTTAAAAGCTTGTTATATTATCCATTGTGTCAAATCTTCATCTGAAAAGTAACTAAAGCTGTCAAATAAATGTAGTGGAGTAGAAAGTACAATATTTCCCTCTGAAATGTAGAAAGCAGCATCACATGGAAATACTCAAGTAAAGTACAAGTACCTCAAAATAGTACTAAAGTACAGTACTTGATTAAATGTACTTAGTTACTTTCCACCACTGATTGTTGAGGACCAAACCTCAATATTCTTTTCATATCATTCAAAATTTGTAAAAAAGTATTGTGAACTGTTAAGTACTGAAAGCTACTCTCGAATGTTGGGTCAGATTCATAACTTCTTTGTTTTACTCAATAAAAGGGTGTCGTAGGAGAACATTTTTGTCATTTTTTATAACAAGGTATCAAAAAAAGTATAGTTTTTGAAAACTCAGGTAGCGTATCTGCAATAGTATTGAGTAGTAGTGTAGTAGTATGGATACATAACCATAATCATGTTAAATCATTAAGAACAGAATCAGTCACTGTAGTCAATTTAGCCTTATTGTCTGTTCAAATGAGAATATGTCATTACACAAACATATACCACTGTCCATCAATGTTAAATACTTAGAATGAGCTCTGGAACATGAAATATGTGAATATTTACAGTTATTGAGTCCCTAGATTTTTTGGGGGGTTATTTCTAAATTATTATTTTCTGGATAGCTGGAATGAAAAAAATGTAATTAAAACTATTTTTTTTCTTTCCTCAATCCTTTTTCTTTATTTTTGTCCTGTAATTGCCAATCCATTCCTCATTATTTTGTCATTGATGTAATAAATGTATCTTGAATTGTTAGGGGCAGTCTATAGCCCATTGTCCCCTTGAGTCTTATGTTGTGAAGCCTGAGGAGTGTGAGTCTGCTCACCTTGCAGCAAACTTTTTTCCACTTTCTCTACTTTAAACTATCTGGTGTCACATCACTTGTGAATTTCCCTAAAAATTTTCTCTCTGAGCATTTCAGTGCTGAACTGCCCACCTTGCAGGTGGTCCTGGTGCAGGATGAGGTGACAGGCATCCACAAGTCTCTGTTGGTGTCTCTTTTTTCCACAACGTAGTTGGAGATGGCACAGCCTCCGTCGTCCAGAGGGGGGCTCCAGGAGATCACCATGTGGTTTCTGTAGACCTCGTTGAACACCACAGGACCCTGTGGAGGCTGAGGACGATCTGGCAGGAGGAATAATTCACACAGGTCATTCTCCACATCAGTTTTCTTATATTTGTTTTGCTATTTTTTGTCTTTTAAGGGCATAGGTTTGGTTTCAGAATTGGAGGGGCGCAATTAAGTAAAGTAATATAATATATATAATAGCAATTCACAAATTAGATTGACATTGGTTATTGTGCTTTCCATAATTAAGAGTAGTAACAATAAGAGCTGTGATATTTAGATAGATAATGTCGTATTTGCATCTCTACATGACTGTCCTTTACTGCCTTATCTTTGCCTGATGTTCAGTTATTTTTATGAGGATATTTACTACATAATACAAAGTAAAAGTACAGATTAAACAATATTAATTTTTATTTGACAAACATGTAGGCACGAGGGGCAAAAACAGTCATCTTTAAGTTGCTGTGAGCGCATGTTAAAGCTGAATTTTCAAGTGGAAATTATGCCCTCAGTTTAACACCAAATTAAAAAAAAAACGTTCTTCAGAGCAGATTTTAAACTCTGCGTGTGAATCCATTTGAGTTTCTGTGGTGACTCACCGACCACGGTGATGGTGCAGATTCCTGTGCGAGTGCCAGCGGCGTTCTCCACGCTGACGCTGTAGCGGCCGCTGTGTTCTCTCTTGGCCTTGCTGATGTTTAGGCTGAGGTGGCGGGCGGTGCTGTGGAGGCTGATCTCCTCGTCCGCCTTCAGCTCCTCGTCGTTCTTCGTCCAGGTGATAACCGGGGCGGGTTTGCCGCTGTAGGATCCTGACAGCGTGCAGGCGTCTCCCACCTTCACCATCATCTTTTCCCTGCAGTCCAGCTCCACAGTGGGTGGTTCTAGGGGGGCATGGCAAACAAATTCAAGAAGTTTTTTTTTGTATTCCCTGTTTTACTCATTTTTCACACATGGTATGTGATGTTTTAAAACTGAAAAGAGTTTGTTGTCTTGTTGTGTCACTCACCAAGCTCGTCTTTGCACTGGACGGGTTTGGTGATGAAGGACGGTTTGCCCTGTCCCACCTGGTTGACGGCAGAGACTCTGAACTCGTGACTTGAGCCTTCCTTCAACCCGCTCAGTGTGAACTTCCTGTCCATCAGCTTGTTGTCTGCACCCACACGTGTGAAGTTGTCCCGACCAATCATGCGGGACTCCAGGATGTACTCGGTGACCTCGGTGCCGCCGTCGTACTTGGGTGGCTTCCAGGCGACGGAGAGGGAGTCCTTGGTGACAGCAGTGACAATCAGGTCCTCTGGACGCTCCGGGACGGCTGGAAGAGACAAAAATAATGAGCTGTGTCACTTTTGTTTTTTTCCTTTACATCAGGTTGATTCGTTTTTTCAGGATCTTCTTGTGATCTAAACTCTAATTAAGACGAATTTCTCACGATACAGAAAAAAGTTTAACAATCAAATCTTGCTTCAGTTTCTGTTTTTGGTTACAGTCTGGCTTTGTGAATTAATATGAAAATGATGGAAAACAAATCAAATAAATGTTTTTACTAATTATAAGGGAAATAAATGTGACTGTATTCAGTTACTTGCTGCTTGGCCTAGAGAGTCTTTCAGCCAGAGCACAGCAGTTCAGTTCAACACTCAAAAATGTGAAATTTGTCTACAGGCAAGAATACAATCCCAACATATATGAGAAATAAAGTTTCCAATAATAAATGATGATTAATTGATATTTACTTGGGTTTAAATGGAAAAGTTGAAGGAAATTAATCGGAAAATCAACAAGTCTTTATAATGAAATAAAACAGAACTTTATCTTTATTTATCTCTATAGTTAATACCAAATTAGTGCATTTGACACTCCTAAAATTCAGGATGTATTAATAGAGGCAATGGTAGGACTTTTTAAAAACTCTGTCCAACTGCTAATTCTGCTTCTGAAGAAATCAACTAATTCTGACAAAAAAATAAAACACATCAAATCAGCTGCTTTGAAAGAACCCAAGACCTTGTAAGTTAAAATTTTGGACAATTTGATCTGATGCCTGACATTTTAAGACATTTCATGGATTGTTAAAAATGATATCTGAACTGCAGATAAGAAATATCTGCAATGCTTTATTTTACGGGTCCATAACCTCCGAAAAATTTACAACATACTTCCTGAAAATCACTCTGTAATCCAGTAATAATTATGGGGAAAATAGAGACAACTAACTTCAGAACTAGTACATTTAATTCAGAATGCATAGTCCAGAGTGAGAACACAGCAGTCCAGTTTAACAAGCAAAACTGTGACCATTTTTTCCCTATAAGAAGCAAAAACTTCTTGGGAATGGCGAGGAAATTATTCAGAAATGATGGACCTGTAAAATAAAGTGTTACTGAAATATCAAATATCTTTCACAGCTCTGTAAATGTCTGTTTCCTGAATGTACGACAGATGGAGACTTACAGATGGGGTCCTTGATCATCACCATCTTGTCTGTCTCGATGAAGGGTCCCATGCCGATGATGTTCTCTGCTGCGATCCTGAAGAAGTATCCCTTGCCGTCGATGAGGCCCTGCACCACAGCATTGTTCCTTGTCACTGTATAGGACACTGAGGTCCAGCCCATGCGGTCCGACTCCCTCTTCTCGATGATGTAGTTGGTTACGGCGGAGCCGCCGTCATCTTCGGGGGAGTACCAGGTAAGCTTGCAGGAGTCGGTGGTCAGGTTCTCGCCGGCGAAGGGGAGACCGACTGGTCCAGGGACATCTGGAGGAACAAGCAATGGACAGTCAGAAATAATGTTTTATTGTTTCACTGCTCATATTTTTAGAGGATCGTTGTGGTTACGTTGACTCACCCAGAACCTCCACGATGACGGCCTTCTTCCTCTCTCCGCCCTCGTTCTTGGCTCTCAGGGTGTAGATGCCCTGGTGCTGGCGTCTGCAGTTCTTGATGACCAGAGAGTTGGAAATGCCCGTTGTTTCCACCACGGCCTCCTTGGGTACATCGCCGTCGTCTCGGCACCAGGAGATCTCTGGGGCGGGCTTACCGGAAACGTAGGCAATGATGCGGATGGTGCCACCAGCGTGGATCACGATCCTCTCCTTCACCGAGGCATCCAGGTCCATCTCAGGAGGAACTGAAGGAGAAGGTGACAATTAAAAAAAATGTTCTTATCATTAGAAAGCACTTCCTGCAGTGCTGACAGATTAAATCAAATTCCTCACACTTCATTGGTGGATCAGAAGCTTACTTGTTCTGTCTTTGACCTCGATCAGCTCAGACACAAGTCCTGGCTCGCCGACGCCGGCGGCATTCACAGCTCGGACTCTGAAGCGGTACAGACCGCCTTCCTTCAGTTCAGCCACCACAAACTTAGTTCCTCTGATCTCTGTGTCCTTCGCCTGGAGAGTGAAGAGAGGAACATCAGGACAGCTTGAGCAAAACTGGATTTTAGTGGCCAACGCCAATATTTTAACCAATAGTCTTTTTTGCGTATCTTTCTCAGATACGCACTGAGCAGGACAGTGCTCCCTGATGGACAAACTGTGTAACTGTTTCTAAATGAGAAGTTTTGTTTTTATGTTTTTTTTGGAATCTCTCAAAGGAGAAAAAAAATCTGTTGTGTCAACAAACAAAGATTTTATTTACATATTGTGCTCATTAATGGCTGTTTCTGTGGATGGAGAAACAATTGACCAATCACAGCTTTGTAGGCGGGATTATAATGGAAACATCTTCTTGTGCCACAAAAATGGTCAAGCATGAATGAGATTGATGCAGGTTTGTCATAAATTGACTTACAGATGTTAATGTTAAACAACTGTGTCGACTGAAAACTCACCTGGTTGAATCATCAGGACAAAAGATGAACAACTGTGTTAGAAAATATCTGGTTCTTTGATAACAAGAATCGTGCAGATCATAAAATCAGCTTTCTCTTTAGCGTCTGCACGCCATCAGTGGCGCCCATCACCGAATTTTACACTCAGTGACTGGCTGTTTGTTCCTGAAGTGCACCTTGGGAGTCGTAGTTAACCTTTACCCCACAATCTTTACGTCCATAGCGTCAACCTATCAGAGAACCAGATATCTTCTGACAGTTGTTCATCTTTTGCTCTGATGTTTCAACCATGAGAGTTTCATGTTGATTCAAACTATAGAGGAGAAAGAATCAAACATGAACAAGATTTTTACTTGTGAAGCCAGCGGCGCCTGAAATATCTCCTCCCACTTCACAGCTCTACATCTAGACCTGATGACATCAGCCTCATCAGTTGTTTGTTGTTTACCTTCTCCCAGCTCTCGTCGCTCTCGGGCTCCTTCTCCTCCTCGTCGCTCAACAGGAGCTTCCTCTGAGCTTTCTTCTCCTCCTCCTCCTTGTTCACTTCCTTGAATTCCACAATGTAGCCGGTGACCTTTGACCCTCCGTCTATCACAGGAGGGATCCACTCCAGCTCCACTGTCGACTTTGTCCAGTCTGTCACCTTTGGAGTGGGTGGACCAGGAGGCGCTGCACACACACACACACACAAACACACACACAGGTAAATACATCAAGTATCATGACAATATAATGAAGACAATAAAATGTTTTGGCTGAACAGTGAATTGAAGCAGATCTGAGCCTCCAGACCACAGTTTATAGATAACACTGATGATGATGCTAATGCCAGTGTACAGTGGCTTTTTACAGCTTTTTCTCTGAAAACAGCTGCCTGCTGTGGCCCAAAACAACGCTATGAGAGCGCTGAGAGTGAACCAAAACAGTAAAGTTGCAGCCGGACAGATAAACAATGAGCTGAAACTCACTATAAAGCTCCGTAAAGCCGAGAGGAGCTGCAGAGTAGCTGATAATTCTCTGTAGGTTCATCACTACGAGTAACACATTACACACTGACAGATCAGACTGTGGAGTTACAGAAATATAGATTATAGACGCTTCAAGTAAAAAAAAGGTTACATTCAAGTAATTATTGTGCATCTGCCAGAGTTTCCTTATTTGTTTATTTACTTATTTATTTTTCTTTTTATTGCGTTGCATTTGTCCAGTGTTTGAGTTGTAGTGGGCGACAGGTGTCTCTGTCCATTCACTTAATTTATTTTGTTTTTGTTTTTTGTGCATATGTGTATCTATGTTCATACACATGTATATTCTTAAGGGGTATGTTTGCTAGCCTGCTAACAGTAGCATAAATTTTGTTATTGTTATGCGCACTCACCCCCCCAGTCACTGTCAACGTCACAGTGGTGGAGAGGGTGGACGATTTCAAATATCTGGAAGTTAACATCCACAAGGACATGACATGGGCTAGCCACACCACTCCTGTCCCTTCTTCTGCTGAGCCATAGAGAGCCTGCTGACGGGCTGCTTTACCAGCTGGTACAGCAGCTGCACCAGCATGGACCGCATGGATAATATATCCCTGTCCTCATATTTATATGCCTCATATATATTTATTTACTGTTTCTGTAATAGCGCATCCTAGTGAAAGAATTTCACACGAGTGTACTTGTACAACCGGCGTGACAATGAACATCTTGACTTTTGAATCTTGAGTTAAAATGATTGGCGACAAACTGAAAGCACATCTCAGTGTGTCTCTCTTACCGATGGGGTCTCTGCAGAGCACAGGGTCGGAGGGCGGGCTGGGCAGGCCACAGCCGGCGGCATTGACAGCGATGACTCTGAACTGGTACATGGCGCCCTCCAGCAGGCCGCTGACGTCCCAGTAGTTGCCCAGCGGCAGCGCTCGGATCGGGTCTCGGTTCACGCGGATCCAGCGTTTGCTGGTAGTCTCCTTCTTCTCAATGATGTAGCCGGTGACGGAGGAGCCGCCGTCGTACTTGGGCTCCTCCCAGTTGACAGTCATGGACTCCAGACAGACGTCCGTCACTGTGGGCTTCTCACACTGACCCGGGACAGCTGCATGGGGAAAGGACATCGATCATCAATACATCAGCTATAGGAGGCAGGAAGTATTGATCTCTGAAGGCTTTTGGTTGTTGAACTGCACTCAGCCTCGGTTTAATGTACTATACTGATAATTATATTAATTAATATTAATAATATTTACAATTATCAGTAAATTTGAACTATAAAAAGATAAACATCACATGCTACTTCCTGAAATGACAACACTTTGTTAATCAAGATAAATTAAATAAAAGTACGTTTTTAAGTAAGTTTTTAAAGAATCCTGTTTTCTGATTGGCTGGATTACTGGAAGTAATGATGGGAAAAAAAATCTCTTGGAAGTGGATACTTTCAGCTGTTACACACTACATCGCCACCTACTGGTCAGAAGAGCAAAGTGATGACAAACATAATGGTGACACAAAGATTAGAAAGAGCTCACTGACCCAAAACATGAAGAGACTTTACTTATGTTTTGAGTATTTGTCAATCTCAGTCGTACGGTTATAAAGAAATAATGTATTTTTCAGTTAACCGCATGCTCCTTCTTTCATTATAAGGATTATATACTGTAGTATTGATAAAGTGTTGGTACAAACAAAAACTTTGAACATTTTTTTGTGAACTGCAAAGCTACTTAAGGATGAAACTGACAGTTCAGGAGGTTTCCACACAGACTGATCTGAACTCACTGAAGAGGTTTCTGGCCTTCTCCGGCTCGCTGACCAGAGGCGGCCCGACTCCAAACTTGTTCTGGGCCATGATTCTGAACTCATACTCGTGGTTCTCCGTCAGCCGGGTCACCACGTAGGAGCATTCTTTGGGGTCATTGGAGACGTGGACCCAAGACTTCCTGTTTTCTTCACGCTTCTCAATAACATAGTTGGTGATCTTGGAGCCGCCATTGTCTGTGGGCGGGTCCCAGGCCAGGCCGATCCTCTCTGCAAACACCTCTGTGAATTTGACTGGTCCGATGGGTGGGCCAGGAGGTCCTGCAGGAGGCAACAGTGAAAATGTTCACACAGCATTAATGTAGGATCTTCAACCACTGACTTATTATCAAACCAGTCATTATTTAATTCTCTGGTGACTGACCAATTAGTGCTAAAATGACATTTTCTTTACATTTGTCTCGTTATAACTTAAGGTTTGTGTCTCTCACCCAGCACGGTGAGCTTGATGTCCTTGGTGACTGTGCCCAGGCTGTTGCTGGCTGTCAGACTATAGAGGGCGTTGTCATGCCTGCTGGCGTCCTGGATCAGCAGTGTGCACTTGTCCTGTGTCACCAGTTTGTTCATGTGCTGGTCGTAGTGGACGGCAGCCTTCTCCTCAGGTTTGGCCAGGCTGGCCTTCTGCCAGGTGAGCGTGGGGAATGGACAGCCGCCCACCTTTGCCACAATGCTGACATCACAGCCCTCCTCGCCCTCCATGGCCTCACGCAGCTCGATGGTGGGAGCACCTACAGGAAGAGATGAGACGCTTTATGAAAACATCAATGAGAAACTAATCAGCAGCACACATCTAAATGTTCAAAATTCTTTCTGAGGCTCAAAGTTATCTATATGCTATAGAAACATTTATATCAAAAGACAATATCTCTCAAAATAAATGGCTGAAGTCACCTGTCACATGTAACGTTTGGTCAGTTACATGATAAATTGAGTGACAGAAAACAAATTGGCAACTATTTCAATAATCGAATAATTTCAGCCAAAAATGCCAATATTCTTAGGTTCCATCTTCTCAAATGTGAGGATTTGCAGCTTTTCTTTGTCATGTACAACAATAAATTGATATATCTAGTATATACTTTTGACTATTTGCAAATTGAGGACATCACTTTGGGAGAAGTTCCTTTCTTTCACTATTTTCTTCCATTTTCTAGACTAATTATGAATGACAATAATCGTTAGTTGCAGTGGGACTCACAAGTCTGATCCTTGATGACCATTGGTCCAACAGTGGCGGAGGGACGGCTGGGTCCGGCAGCGTTCACAGCTTTCACTCTGAACTCGTACTCTCCTCCCTGCAGATCAAAGACAACACAGTCAGTGATGAGTCCGGTTTAAACTTCACTTCAACGTCTTTATAGCAAACTTATTCATCATGAGCAGTCAAACTCCTGTTGTTATACGTTTCCTCTGCATGTAATTTCACTGACAATGATTAAACATTGCTAGCAGGATTCAGTATCTTGCAGAATGTGTATAAAAGCCCAAATGGCACCAGGCGATTTACAGGTTTGATTCTGTGTTTTTGTTTGTTTTGTTGGTGAATATGTGGTATATGTGTCGGTTGTTTTATGACACAATAAAAGCAAATCAAACCAAACTTTTTGTTTCAAACAGGAAGATTTCAGTGTCCATCACTTGCTGTTTTTAGCTGAATGTCCAATAGACCTCATAGTTGAAATGATACAGTTTTTAAGTACTAGTAAAGTGAGAGCAGTGTGAGCCCTTAAAGGACCAACCTCCTTCAGGTCCTCCACCACAAAGGTGAGCTCCTCCACATCTCTCTTGTTGCACTGCTTCCAGGTCTCCTTCTCTGTGCCGCTGGTGTCCCAGCTCAAACGCTCGATGATGTAATGCTTGATGGGAGAGCCGCCGTTGTTTTTGGGAGGCTCCCAGGTCAGAGTCACGGTGTTCTTCGTCACCAGGTTGACCTTCAGTTTGGTTGGGGGGTCGGGTGGGTCTGAGGAGGAGGGAGATAATCATTAGACACAGAATAATTCCAGTAAATGGTTTGTGCAGTCACTCTATAGTTGGAATAGTAAGTGTATCCTCACAGATGGGGTCTCTGGCCCGGGCGGGTTCAGTGGTGACAGTGTACGGGCTGAATCCAAGTCTGTTCTCAGCTCGGACTCTGAACAGGTAGTCCTGTCCCTCCAGCAGGCCGGGGACTACGAAGGCCTGGCTGGCACAGGCTGCATTCACCTGATAACAAATCAATCATCCCTCAGTTAATCAATCACAAACTGCAGGATTTATGTTGAATTCAGTCAATCGATTAATTGATAATAATAAACACAAAGACATTTTGTAAAATTATTTTTTTAAATCCTCTGTTTTTCACTTGATTGAGCTAAGCTAGCAGCTTCCCACTGTTTCCTGCTAAGCTAGGCTAAACATATCCTGGTACATGGGTATGATCTACTAAAATTCAAATGCCCAGTGCAGTTGCCAAAGCTAAAACTATTCAATGAAAGCAATTCATTTTCTAAAATAAAAAGTACTTGAAATAAACTTGGACACTTGGTGGATTAAAAACAAACTCATAATAAAATGGAATAATGAAACAAAACCTTAATTGAGAAATTGAAATTTCAATAACTTGGTCTAATAGACTGTTTACCTTGGTCCAGGCCTTGTCAGTGACACATTTCTTCTCGATATAGTAGCTCTTGATTCTTTCTCCTCCATCATTGTCAGGCAGTTTCCAGATCAGCCTCATGGTTGACCGGGTGATGTCTGTCACCCTCAGGTCCTTCGGAGGCCCGGGGACATCTGCACCCGAGACAAAGTACAGTCAATAAAGCAAACATTGCCATACTCTGTAACTGAAGACACTCAGTAGCAAAGGAGAAGCTTATAGACGGTTTATATACAAACAGCAAAGACATACCGAGAACATTAACTCTGACGTTTACGTGTTTCTGTCCGGACTTGTTCTTGGCTGTGATGGTGTAGCGTCCAGAGTGGCTCCTCAGACTGACAGGGACTATCACAGTGGACGTGGTCTCTGTGGACTCAACCTGAGTAAATAAAAACAATTAGACAAAAATTAGACTAAAAAGTAGAGCATGAAATTTAATAGAAAACTGTGTAAAAGATAGAAGTGTTCTATAAAATGTAGAATTACAAAAAAAGAATTACAAAATTTAATAAAGACTTCATTGATAATTTTTCTTTGTTGGGACTGTTTTTCAGAGGAGGGTGATGAAAATTGAGATTTTACTGGAAACATGAAGAGAAGCATTGTGTTGCTGTGTAGCCTCTCACCTCTGAGTCAACCGGCAGTGTGTGAAGTTTGTTCTTCTTGTGTGACTTGGCTTTGCCTTGGAAGTCCCAGGTCACCTTGGGAACAGGGCGGCCCTTGATGGTGGCGGGTATCCTGATAGGATCTCCAGCACGTATACAAAGCAGGTCGTCAGCTTGTACGTTGATAGTGATAGAAGGCGCGACTGTTGGGAGGAGAAATATTAGTGAAAACATCAGTGATGGACCGAGAGGCTTTTGTCTGTGATGAAAGTTGATGTTTACTTATTTCAGTGGGACTTTGAAAAAGGACTTACGGTGGACATCCTCAACCAGAACCTCACTGGTGCGGGGGCTGGGATCAGACTCGCCAATGTCATTGACTGCGATTATCCTGAAGCGGTAGCGTTTGAGCTCACGGAGGCTGGGCACAGTGAACTCAGTGGTGGGGTGCAGGTTCTCGGGATCGTTGACACTCACCCAGTCTGACGTACCCTCATCCTGGATCTGGATGATGTAGCCCTTGATAGGGCTTCCTCCATCCCTCTCTGGTGGCTTCCAGGACAGTGTGATGCTGTACTTGGTCTTATCAACCACCTCTGGAGCGGCAGGCATACTGGGAGGAGCTGGAAGATAGGGTTAGGTAGTTTGTAAACACAGTTTCCATTTTTTGGGAAATCTAATTTATCATCTCCCAAAATACAAAGAGGACATCTATTTGTCAAGAATTGAACTCAAATTGTTTACAGTTATATTTTGATGTGCTGTAATCTTGTTGGTCAGCAACAGACGGTAGTTTTTATACTCACTCAGAGGGTCGACAGCAAAGGCAGAGTCAGATGGTGCACTGAATGGTCCAGTTCCTGCAGAATTGCAGGCAGCAACCCTGAATTCGTACTCATTTCCTTCAATCAGACGAGTCACCTGGAAATCACAGAGAGGAACATTTTAAAAGAACCAGGGCCAAGTAATAAACAATCACTTTTCTTTTGGTGATCAGAACAAAATCCTGTGACTCATTGACTTAACCTCCAAGAGATCTCCAACTTTTTATTTTCCACTTAAAACATTAATTTTGTGCTAATGCAAAAACAAAGCACCAGCAACTCACCTGGTACTCCCAGCCTTTCATACTCCGCTTGGTGACTGGCATCTTGTTGACTTTGGCCCAGTAGCTGGTGCCTTTCTCCCTCTTCTCCAGCCAGTAGCCAATAATCAAGGATCCACCATTATCTCTGGGAGGCTCCCAGCTCAGGGTCATGGAGGTCTTGGAGTGCTCGATGATGGTGGGTTTCTCTGGTGGGCCGGGGAGGCCAAAGGGGTCTTTGATAAGGACGTCCTCTGTTGTGCAGGGGTCAGACTTACCATAGCGGTTCTCAGCTCGTACTCGGAACAAGTATGTCTTGTTGGTGTCCAGGTTCCACACCTGTAGGAGAGGGAGGAAGTAGAGTCAAATAAGACTTAAAGGCCTGTGAGAACCACATTATTATTATTATGATTATGTCATCAGGACATACCCCATATTTCCTTTCAATGATGCTGTTGGTAACCTCCACCCACTGTGGTTCAGGTGGAGCTTCCTCTCCCTCTTCCAACTCTGGCTCCTCTGTTATCACGTCCTTCTTCTCAACAATGTAGTTTGTCAGTTCGCTGCCACCATCATCCAGCGGTGCTTCCCAATGGAGGTAGCAAGACTGCGCCTTGATATTGGATACTGTCACATTTCTGGGAGGAAGTGGCCGGTCTGAGAGGAGAGCAGAAGTTAATTTAGGGAGCTGCCAGCTGGATATTGTGTAACTGTCGCAGACTATAATATATTCTGTTTAATTAACTGTACGTCCTGTCTTTTCTGCCTCTGATTGCATCAGTAGCAAGTTTTGACTCACCCAGCACTAGGACGGAGATGGTGTGCTTGGCTGAGCCCATGTTGTTGGAGGCAGTGACAGTATAGCTGCCACGGTCCTTCCTGTTGGCATCTGGGATGGACAACGTGGTCTTGCAGTTCATCCTACCAGTCTCTACCGTCTCCATCAGCAGAGTCTCAGTTGGCTTCTCAATCACCACGTCATCCTTGGACCACTCAACCTTGGGGATGGGGAGGCCTAGGACGTCAGCGGGGATCTCGATAGGCTCGCCCCTCTTCACAGTAATGGAGTCGCCCTTGAAATGCTTCAGCATGTGGATCTCAGGAGCAACTGAGAGGGACAAGACAGAACAAAAGAAATCAGAAAAACCCTAAAGCTAAAGGTCCCACAGGCTAACATGCCATCACTGGAAAGATTCCTGAGGTGACACCCTTTAGAAAAAACACTGCTCCCTTTTAATAATTTAAAGTTGTCTCAAGAAAAACCTACCTTCATCCCTTAATTATAAAGAGGAAAATACACGGTTATTCTAATTTCAAAATGTTTCTAGGTTTGTTCGGTTCTTAATGAAATGAAAATGTCGAAATTAGTATTCAAAATGATTTAAAATATTCACACTTACCTTCATCGTCTTGGATGACCACAGTCAGTGGGATGGATGGCTCACTCTCTCCAATCAGGTTGGCACACTTGATCCTGAACTCATACATAAAGGCCTCGTCCAGACCCTCCACTGTCATGGTCATGTTGGGGCAGATCTCTGTGTTGCAGGGCTCGAAAGCCTGCTGGTCGTGCCTCTTCTTCTCCACAAAGTATCCGATAACAGGGCTGCCGCCGTCATTGCGAGGTGGCCTCCAGGCAAGTGTGATAGAGTTCTTGGTGCGCTCGGTGTAGTGGAACTTCTCGGGGTATGATGGTGGCCCTGCAGAACCAGCAGATTTTATATTTAATATTTTATTATATAATATTTCACTAATTTTTTTTTGTCTTTAAGGACAAAGCCCATTTTTCTACCAGGGCCATTTATCAATCTACTCCCAAACAGTGAGGACTTGGCCTCTTCACAAAAGATCATTTTTGATGTGATAAAAATCAATTGATTTTAGGTCTCACCCTGTGGGTCCACAGCCTTGATGGGTCCCAGCTCGACAGGTGGGCCCAGGCCATACTTGTTCTTGGCGATGACGCGGAACATGTATTCCTGTCCCTCCATGATGCCCACGCACTCACACTTGGACGAGGCAGTTTCAATGGGCTGCCTCCATGTGTGCATCTTGGCATCTCTGCGCTCCACAACAAAGCCGGTCAGGTCACTGCCTCCGTCATCTTCAGGGTCATCCCAGTTCAGGAAGATCATCTTGCGAGTGACAACCACTGGCTTCAGGTCTGTGACAGGTCCGGGGACGTCTATGGCGAAAGCAACATTTTCCTTTAGTGTTCTTTTTATCCATAGCATCTATTTACTGCAAGTTTACTGTTGATTTTCATCATTAAGTCCTGCCACAAATGCCAGCACTTCTACTCACCCATGACCTCCACTCTGGCAGCGGCAGATTTGGTGCCACTGGGGTTGCAGGCAGAGATCTGGTATTTGCCACTGTCCTTCCTCTGGATGTTCTTGATTGAAACAATGCTATTGTTGCCCTCTGTGAGGATCGCCACACGATCTTTATCAGGTTTGCCATCATCCTTCGTCCAAGTGATGGACGGGTAGGGTTTACCAGTGACTGTGGCAGGCAAGCTGAGTGTCTCTCCTGCTCTGATGATCACGCCTTGCTTGATGGTCAGGTCCATTTCAATCACAGGTATCTCTGTGGAAGGGAATGAACCAGTACCCAAGAAAAGAATGCACCAACAAGAGATTAGTTGACATTAAACCTAAATAAATTCCACTCTTGCTCTCCTTATTTTTAACCCTTTCTTGATTTTTTCAGCTGACCTGCAGGATTCTTGACATAAACAGACTCCGTGAATCCTGGTGTGCCCTCTCCAGCAGCGTTGCATGCGATGACTCTGACCAGGTATTTTGCTCCCTCACGGACTCCATAGACAGTAAAAGCCCGCATCTTCCAGGGACGCTCAGTAGACCTGGACCAGTCTTTAGTACCAGCCATGGCCTGAAAAACACCATTGAAGAGAGAAACATCAGTCTGTGTCGCAGAGGGGAGTAATATATATTCTGGACATGTTTCTGAGTTCTGAGTATAAAACTTTAAATGTGATACTGGTACATAGCTGAGATCAAGACTGTTTGTGATCTGACCTTATCCACGTGGTATCCCAGAATCTCTCCTCCTCCATTGTCGGCAGGCGGGTCCCACTCCACGTCGATGGAGAGGTCAGTAGTTGCCACCACTCGGGCAACTGGTGGCCCAGGAGGCACTAAAGGGTCACAAACACACACAAATCGGACATGTTAACTCTGAGACCGAGTTCCATAGACAGTATCTTCAGGAGTCTAGTGTTCCCCTGTCTAAGTGTTTTCAACTAGTATTTTCACAGGATGCAACTATTTCGGAGAAGGGGAGGACACATGGAAAGTATCATGACAACAAAGCATTTGGTGATTACTATACATTATTATGTATTCCTCCAATTTGACAGAAATGGAAACAACATAAAAGTCATACAGACAGTTTAGACTAGTTTACGTACAGATCGGGGCCTGAGCTGTCTTGGGGTCAGAGGGGATACTGAACTGTCCGGGGCCAGCCTGGTTTTCAGCCGCCACCCTGAAGATGTAAGTCATCCCCTCCAGAAGACCTTCAACGTTCAGCTCAGTGTCAGGGATGATATCTCTGTAGACCAGGACGCAGGAGAATAAGACAACACAGCAAACAGATTTTCCCTGAAATATGCCCAGACATATCTCCATACAAATCTGCCAATACTAATGCTAACTTTTGAGTCAAAGGCAGAGAGAAAACAGGAGTTCCCTCACCTGTTGACACGAGCCCAGTGGGAGCTGTTGATCTCACGGCGTTCCACCCAGTATCCCAGGATGGGGCTGCCATTGTCGTTTGGCTCATTCCAGATGACCAGCATACTGTGGGCTGTGATGTCATCAATCTCCGGCTTTTCAGGAGCCTCAGGAGGTTCTGAGGAGGAGAGGGGGACAGCAGATAAAAGGTGAGTCATATTTGATTCATGCTATTTTGTCTTCAAGCTCAAATATATGTTGCAAGTCTTAAATAGCACCCAGAAGTTGAATAATGCACATAATTGATACACATGTGGTGTGGAAGTTGGACCCATTGACTTCCATGTAATTAGAATAATTTTTGAAAACACTATAAACAAACAGCTCATCATTACTTACTTTTACTCATAATACAATATTGAATGTGGAAATAAATGCAGTTGGCTCGGCTTGTAAACCTTTTCATTTATGAGTCACAGAAGAAAAAAAACATATTAAGACATATAAATATAGGTTTAGATGTGTGTGACTAATTAATTTACTAATAATACTAATACTAATACTAATAATTTGCTACTACTAATTAAATTACTAATTCAAATGAATACAGCGCCTCTTACATTCCATATAGTCAGTGCCATTGGGAGTACTTATCTCCCAAATTGGAAATCCACATAAGATTACTTGAGTAAAAATAATTGTTTCTAAATATCAACATACCGAAGGGATTCTTTGCAATGAGTGGTTTGGAGATGCAGGGTGGACCAGCGCCGAACTTGTTCTCAGCCACAACCCTGAAGATGTACTCCTTCTTCTCGATAAGTTTGGGCACCAGGTAGCGGCATCCTCTTAGCGTCGAGGTTACGCTGCTCCAGCCAATCTCCAGCTTCGAGTTGTCCTTCTTCTCCAGTGTGTAGTTGAGGATCTCACTGCCGCCATCATCCAGAGGAGGATCCCACTTGCAGATCACTGAGTTCTTCCTCACCTCCTCAAATCGGAAGTTCACCGGAGGCCCAGGAGTGTCTGCGATAGATAGGTGAGATAGTCAGTGTTTTTAGCCTCTGAAATTCCACTTTCACTGACAACTATTAATTATTTTCACTAATTAGTAGTGAATCTGTTATATGTATTTTATAGCCACACTAGCGGTGTGGCTTCAGAGGTGTTGATCTGTTGGTCAGTCCAGCACTTTGGTCTAGACTCAACAACTATTACATGGATGGCTGTGAAACTCAATGACTTTGGTGACCCCCTGAAATTTCCTCTAGCACCATCATTTGGTCAAAATTTCTTTGGTTTATCACTAAATACCCACAAAACTAATGACATTCCCATAAGCCTCAGCTGCACTTTGTGTTTTGTGCTAATGTCATTGTGAGTATGTTAGCATGTTGACGCATGTTAGCATTTAGCTAACAAATGCAGCCTCACAAAGCTGTTAGCATTGCTGTAGACTCTAATTCTTGTTTATTTATCAATTAATCACTCTAGATTGTTAAAAGTAATGACAAATGTCCTTCACAATTGACCAAAAACTAAAAGTTTTACTATATTTTAAGATGTCTGACTTTGACTGATAGTCAGGTTGTAACAATCTCACAGTGGTCTTAGATCTGCTTTTGAAACATTGTTTACGTTTACATCTAATCCTGTTTCTTCAAATTATACTTAAAGTTAAATGTGTTTAAATTTGTTAAAAACTCTATATTTGCTTTTAAAATGTATGCACCTATCTACATAATTATACTGGGAAACGCCAGACACATGAATTACATTTAAATGTAATGTCAGAATAGAGTTAAATTCCTACCGAGCACATTGACCTCGCAGGTAGCGGAGGCGATGCCGTGGTCATTCTCCACCTTCACCATGTAGACGCCATGGTCAAGACGGATCGAGTCCGTGATTACAACGGAGGACGTGCCCCTCCGGCTGTTATCAATGGACAGTCGTTCGGTCAGCGTCGGGTAGTCGGTCTCCTCCACCTCTGGCTCCACCACCTCCTCCTTCTTCTCCTCTGCTTCCTTCTTCTCCTCCTCTTTCTTCTCCTCCTCTTTCTTCTCCTCCTCCTTCTTCTCCTCTCCTTCTTTCTTCTTCTCCTCCTCCTTCTTCTCCTCCTCCTTCTTCTCTTCTCCTTCCTTCACCTCTGCGTCCTTCTTCTCTCCCTCACCTTCCTCCTTCTTCTTTTCTTCCTTCTTCTCCAACTTCTTCTTCAGGGGTCTCTCAGGCCTCTTGCGGAGTGGTTCAGGTCGGATGATCTTGTTGTTCCAGTACCAGGTGATCTGAGGGTATGGTGAGCCGGAAATATTGGCGTCCAGGCAGATCTGGCAGCCTCGCCTCACGTTCAGGCCAGACTGCAGGCTGCCGCTCAGGAACACTTTCGGAGGATCTGAGAAAGAACACAGAAAAGTGAACATAAAGTTCAGCAGTAAACATGGCGACATTGGAAGAGGGAAGTGAAAAAATCCTTACCAACAGCGTCCGATGCTTTTACAAACAGCGTGCTGCGAGATGGCTCGCTGACCCCCGCTGCGTTTTCAGCTTTGACTCTGAAGGCGTAGCTCTTGCCCTCCGTCAGCCTTCTGACAGTGTAGGACAGGACAGGCACCAGGAAGTCATTGCACCTCTCCCACTTGTCCTCGCCCTTCTGCTGCCTCTCCAGGATGTATCCCATGATCTTGGAGCCACCATCGTACATTGGAGGCTTCCAGGTCAGCGTGATGGTGCTAGATGTGGGGAACTGGGTCTCCACGTCCACCGGTGGGTCGGGGGGATCTGGAATGAGACGGGACACAATGTGGATTTCAGTTAAATTTCTACTGAACATAAACTGTCATTTACATATTAATTGCATCATACCATAAATTAAATGTCATGGTGTTTGCTTACGTTTCTGGTCCTGGGCGATGACTGGGTGACGGAGCTCGACGAACTCTCCTCCTCCGATCTTGTTCACGGCCTGGACTCTGAAGTAGTACTCTCCATTAGGGATCAGGTCTTTGATGGGCCAGCTCACCTTATTCTCCCCTGACATCTGGTTGATGTATGTCCTCCTGCCGGCCTCACGCCGCTGCCAGAGAGCACAGGAAAACATGAACAATGAACAAACTTAAGAAATATGAGCGACATCATTTTATAAAAAAAAGATTTAAAACCATCATAAATAAAAACATGCTACAAACCTGCAGGACGTAGTGAAGAATCGGGGTGCCACCGTCGTAGTCAGGAGGATCCCAGGATATTTTACAGGAGCTCTTGGTGATCTCTGAGGCCACAATTTCCTTACAGGGACCAGGAAGACCTGAAGACAGAGACACAGAGACGTATTAAAAATCATCTACTGCTAAGAGTTCAAACACAACGGACCTCATGCAAGAAGAACTCATATGAACAGATTTGTCCTGAAATGGCATATTTTCATATTTTCTAATTGTTTCAGCTCCTCTAATATGAATGCTGGTTTCTGATTCTTTTTTTCACTCTTTGGGATCATTTTTGTGAATAAAACACGGACACAAAGAGTTTGTGATGTTTAGAAAGTTTCTCGGAACAAACCTCACAGAGAAAAGTCAGAAAGGTTAAGAAGAAGACAATGTTTAGTGAGTTCTGTGATTAGTTCAGAGCTGTGATGTGAATGTGTTTGGGTACCGATGACTTTGACGTTGATGGTGGCGCTGGCGGCTCCCAGTTTGTTCTCAAGAGTGATTTTGTATTGTCCAGCATCAGCGTGAAGACTGCTTTCGACCTCCAGGTGACAGGAAGTATACTCCTTCCTGTTGAGCACAAACAATCCCATCAGCCACTGCTGCTCACACTGACTAAGAACAGGCCAATCAGATACAGACAGGTTTAAGATGACAGACAGATATCAATTATTCTGATCTGATAACGGATAGATTTGCTGATATTTGTCGGAAACTGTCTTTTTTTTTAACACTCAAAAAGCAATAAAGAAAATAACTAACTGACTTTACTGGTTAATGTCTGTGAAATAACATGGACTCAGTGACTATATGGAAACTAAAATAAACCCTGTATATTGATAGGATTGACAGTGTAATTGCATTCTTAGTTTATATCCGATCTGAATTTGGAGGAAGAATACATTTACAGCCTGAATTTGATAAAACGTTGCGCTGACCTGAAGCCGAGGCGCTCGTCAGCCTTCAGCTCCTTGCCATCTTTGTGCCAGGTGATTCTGGGTGAGGGGACGGCTTTGAAGGGAACTGGGATGTGCAGCTTCTCTGTTTCCACGACAACCAGGTCCAGAGTCTGGAAGTCAAGTGTCGGGTTGCCTGGAAACACGGAAAAGAGCAGGTGTCAAATAAAATAACCGTGTTAAAATGTTAAGCTAGCATCAGTTGAGCCCGGTGGACGTTCTTACAGTCAGAGTCTGCGGCAAAGACGTTCTCAGAGATGTCGGACGGCTCACTGACTCCGACGGAATTGATGGCTCTCACTCTCAGGATGTACTCCTTCTCGGGGACGATGCCCTCCTCAACGCGGTACTTCAGCTCCTTCACTGGACGGGAGTTGACCCTCATCCATTTCTCTGTTCCAGCCTCGCACATCTCAATGTGGTAGCCGGTGATGGGGCAGCCGCCGTCCCTCTGCGGAGGTTTCCAGGCAATGGACAGGAAGTCCCTGCTGGCTCCAGTCACATGCAGCTCAATGGGTGGAGACGGGACACCTGGAAGGGAGAGGACAGACAGTTTTATTTCAAAACTCTATTTATTGAGTTTCCTAACAGACAAGTAGTATACCGTGTTTCAATTAAGATTTTAAGTAATTAGAAAACAGATGATCAGGGAGCGAAAGAAACAGAACACTTGTGTGAGGATCATTTCAAATACAGATGCAGCCGCCCAGAATTGCCAGCTGGTCCATGACAGGGCCCTTACAAATCATAGACTGTATAAAAATATGGACGTAGTTAGCGTGACGTCACCAGTTGGTTTCTGAAGAGCGGTTTTGAAGCTCCAGCCGTCGCCATCTTGGCAGTGCGTGACGCTGCCTAACTCCCAGCCAATCAAAAATGGGCAAAGAGGCAGGCCGAATGTTCTGAAACAAGCCACCTAGCGGCTGGCGGACCTGTCACTCAAAGCAGCCATGTCCTTCATTATGCATAACTTTACGGCTTAATTAAATTTAAATGGGTGAGTTATAAAAAAATTCACCCCCCGTACAGTTGTCATGAAAGAGGAAATTAGCTACAGAGACCAAAACCGTTTTTTGTACCAGGCTGTAAACATGTTTATTTCTGCTGTAAAGTTGGACATTTTAACATGGGGGTCTATGGAGAATGACTCGCTTTTGGAGCCTCAAGTGGCCATTCAAGGAACTGCAGTTTTTGGCACTTCCTCATTGGCTTCATTTTACAGCCCCAGAGGTTGTGGCTTGGATGTCACCCATCGTTTTCCATCGGAGCCGGTTTGAAGCCCAGAGTTGCAGCTTATGGTCGGTTTAGAGCCACGACCTTCAAAATAAGGAGGTGTTGCCTATAGTCAGACTCAGGCTACTTCCACAGTACTAAGTTTTCGTTTTGAAACATAAAACTTTTGCTGTGTTTACGCCTAGCGTCCATTTTTCAGCCCTGGAGGTTGCCGCTTGATACAGATCTGTACTAATCTGAATGGACAGCAATTCTGAGTGGCTGGTACTGTAAGGTATTTATTAGTCATTACTGGGGAAGGAATTTCTTTATCTGATGTCAGATTTAACAACTTACCTGTTGGATCTTCAATAGTGAGGATCTCAGTGGGCTCGCTCGGATGTCCAACACCGGCCTCGTTCTCGGCGCGGACCTGGAACTGAACCTCTGTTCCCTCGATGACGTCCGTCACTCTGTATTTACAGTCAGGACCTGAAGTCTTGCCACACTTCACCCAGCGAGTTCCGAGTTTCTCCTTCTTCTCCATGGAATACCTACAGAACAGAGTCAACGAAAGACGAGGTTCATACCGTAACAAGGCCGACACCAAACATGAGGAAATTAAACTGTTGCTGCAACATGTCCCGCTTACATTTTAATCAAATCTGAATTGGATATCAAGTATTCAGATCAGTATTTGGCAGTGGTGGACAAAGTACATTCATTTGAGTACTGTACGGTATATTTTCAGGTACTTATACTTTACTTGAGTATTTTAATTGTCTGAGACTTTATACTTCTACTACAACACATTTCATTTCATTCATTGTAAGGCTGCAACTGAACTGTTGTCTTCATAATCAATTAATTTGCTGATTATTTCCTGGATTCATTCAGAGAAAAACATCAAACCCTCATATCTGAGATGCTGGAATCAGTGAATTATTTGCATTTTTGCTTGAAAATGGACTAAAAAGATGAATTGATTATGGAAACTGTTGCAGATTAATTTTCAGTAAATCGACTAATCAGCTCTAAGATATTATACTTTTTACTCCGTTAATTTTATCTGACAGTTGTTGTTATCGTACACATTACGCTTTTACATAAAAAAACATGTGATCATCTAAAATATGACAACTTTTACAGATAAAATGAGCTGCACCTCCACCAGCTACAACATTAACATGCTAATTAGACATTGCAATGATCATAATAATTCAGTGATATAAAATGTATAATAATATAACACTCTGAAAGGACTCATTCAGCATAATATTTACTTTTACTTTTGATATTTCAAATACATTTTGTTGCTTCAAATGGAGTATTTTGAAAGCTACTTTTACTTAAAACTGGTAATGTGTTTTCAGGACTGAAACCCTACCTGAGGATGGGTCTGCCACCATCGTTTTTGGGCGCCTCCCAGTTCAGGTCCACATATCTTTTGGTCACGGCATATACGGTGAGGGCATATGGTGGCCCGGGAGTAGCTGCAAGGAACAGACAAAACCTTTTCATCCTACATCGATGGAGCAAACACCTTAACTCCCACAGATAAACAATAAAAACAGTCTCTATGTGGCATAAATTCCTCTCTAACTTACTGAAAGTGTCTTTGGCCAGCACAGAGTCTCCCAGCTCGCAGAACGGACCGAGGCCCACGGCGTTCTCAGCTGCAACACGGAACACGTACAGTGATCCTTCATTGAGCGGAGTCACAGTGTACTTCAGCTCTTTGACTGTGGTGTCCACGGTCTGCCAGCCTTTACGCCTGACGTCTCGTTTCTCCACCACATAGTTGGTGATGGGTGAGCCTCCGTCGCGCTCAGGGACCGTCCACTTCAAGTCAGCACTGTTCCTGCTGATGCCAATGACATCCAACCAGCGAGGAACTGAAGGGGGGTCTGAGGAATTCATGAAAGAATGAAGTGAAGTTATTTAACATGTTGCGCCTCTGATAATCAGCATTTTACTGTCCAAAATGTCAACTTGACATGTCCCCTCTTTTTTAACGGAATTCTCAGACCTGCTATCTGTCAGTCATACGAACTATGATACCTGCATTTTAATTGTTGATTAAAAACTGTGAAAACTTAGTTAATGATTTTAACCATAAAATGAAAACAGTGTTTGACGCAGTTGCTCCAGTTAAAACCAGGACAATAACTAAACAAAGGTTGCCCTATGGAACAATAGTCAAACCATGGGCCTGAAAAGAGAATAGCTGAGCGCAGATGGCGAAAAACAAAATTAGTAATACATCACAATATTCTAACTGAAAACACTTCACACACAATCATGGCCCAATTTCTACCTCACTTTTTAAAACTATTTAAAGTCTGTATCTGAATACATCCTTGTCATAGTAAATCACTCCCTACAGCTTAGTGTCTTCCCCACTGATTTTAAAACTGCTCTAATAAAACCTCTTAGAGAAAGGGAACCTGGATATTTTAACACCCAGCAATTTTAGAACAAATTTCAAATCTCCCTTTTTTAAGCAAAATTTTAGAGAAACTAGTTTTTAATCAGCTAAGTACCTTTTTAAACTCAAACACTAAATCTGTAAATGACCACTCCTCCAAACACTATGAGGTTACCTGTGGAGTACCACAAGGATCAACTTTAGGACGGCTACTTTTTAATCTAGACATGCTACCCCTGGGCAGTGTCATCATCTATGCTGATGACACTCAGCTCTATGTGGCTGTGTCTCCTGATGATATAAAGGCCTGGATGTCACAGAATTTTTTGCAGCTCAACCAGGTTAAACCGTACCGATCCTTGGTTCAAAGGCTCGGAGAGAGAAACTGGCCTCCAAACTGAACACACTGGGACTCAACCCAAGCCAAGAGGCAAGAAATCTAGGAGTAATTTTGATTCTGATTCTGATTTTTATTTCAAGACTCATGTGCTGGGTGTCCCAAAAACAGCATTTCATCATTTGAAGAACATCTCGCATGCTTTTATAACCAGCAGGCTAGACGGCTGTAACGTTCTCCTTTCTGGTCTACTGAAGAATACAATTAATCAGCTACAATTAATTCAAAATTCTGCTGCAGAAGTGCTGATTAAGACCAGGAAGATACATTATATCTATTTTAAAGTCTTTCCACTGGTTACCTGTTAGTTTTGGTATTGTTTTTAAAATTCTTTTATTAATTTATAAGGCACTTGATGGCCTCGCACCAGACTACCTCTCAGAAATGCTTTTGGGTTATGAACCAGGAAGGCCCCTCAGATCCTCCAGAAATTCCATAATTTTATTTTTTATTGTTATTTTTATTGCTTGTATTATCTTTTTTTTTAATCTTTTATTATCTTTACTACCCTCTTTTATTGTTGTCTTATTCATTTATTAGTATTTTTGGTGTACATTAGTCTCTAAATCCATTTTTAACAAAGCTGAATGACGTTTGATTTGTTTGAAAGGTTCTATACAAATAAAATTTGATTGATTGATTTATTGATGTTCTGTCTGACATGTTTGTTTCTGTTCTAGAGTCAGGTTGACATGTTCTGTCAGTTTGTCTTACTGAGTCTCTCCTTGCAGAGCACGGGGTCGCTGGGCTCACTCGGGTCGCTCTCTCCGGCCACATTGACCGCTCGCACCCTAAATGAATACTCCTGCTTCTCCATCAGGCCCTTCAGGAAGTGCTCCACAATGCTGATGTTCTCCGCCACACGGATCCAGTCCGTTGTGCCGCTCTTCAGCATCTCAATGATGTAGCCATCGATCTTTGCTCCGCCGTCATGCTCCGGTTTGGTCCACATCAGGAAGCAGGAAGTCTTAGCTACATCCTTCACTGTGGGTTTGCCAGGAGGCCATGGAGGATCTGGAAAACAAGTGACAGTGATTTTTTTTTTAACACATTTTAGATGCTCATAGAGAGTAAGATTAAGAGTAACAACAAGACAGCAATTGTCAAACTTTAGTCACATGTGATTATTAATAATTAGATAAGAATGAATAAAAAGTTTTGTACCAATAGGATCTTTGACGAGGATCGGCTCGGTCTCCTTGCTGGGTTTTCCAGTTCCAGCCAGATTTTCAGCCAGGACTCTGAACTTGTACTTCTTCCTGGTGGGAAGACCTTTGACTCTGCAGAGGAAAACACAAACACACACAACGACACGTTAGCATTTATCAATGAAGCACGTATGAAACTTCAGATATCGGACAGTAGAGCAGTCAGGGTCACCTGTAGTTGGTATCTTTGATGGGCAGCTTGTTGCATCTAATCCACCTGTCGTGGTCGGGTTCGTATCTCTCTACCCAGTATCCAGTGATGGGGCTTCCTCCATCCTCATCTGGCTCGTACCAGTTCAGAGTCAGGGAGTCCTTGGCGATGTCTGATCCCTCCAGCTTGTATGGAGCTCCAGGAGTGTCTGAGGAGAGGGCAGGAGGGATGTTAGCCACCACACTCACATTAAAACATCTCATTAAATGTCATCAGCACTACACTTTTTAAACAAGAATTCTTCACAGATCCAAAAAACCTTGAAACAAAGTACCCATGTCTCATCTTCCTAAACCAGAGATGGACCAGTCCAGAAAGAAAGCCAGCAGAAGATAACTGCAGCTACAATATGAACAATGTGTTATTCTAAATTCAGATTAGTTTTTTCTGCTTTGACCCAAGAATTTGTTTAATGTTGATTGGCTGATTAGTAATGTAGCCTGAGTCGTTCTTTGGTCCAATCTAAATGAAGTTAAGCTAAATTAAGTGATAATTTACTCTCACAACTGTGACATAATGAATCTTTACTTTATTATACAAATCCATACTGTAAGCAGGACCCTACACTCTCCTCAGGTGACCTACCGAAGGGGTATCTGGCGATGATGGATGGGTGCTCAGCTGGTGCTCCAACACCAAACTGGTTCTCAGCAAAGACTCTGAAGATGTATTCCTTGAACTTGACCAGATCCACAGCTCTGTATGTGGTGTGTTTGATGGTGGAGGACAGCCGGTGCCAGACTTCGCTGTCTGCAGCTCGGCGCTCAACAATGTAGTTGGTGACTCTGGAGCCGCCGTCATCACGCGGAGGGTTCCAGGACAGGAAGCAGGACTCATTGGTTATCTCAGAGATGTCGAAGGCAGCAGGAGGCCCCGGCTTATCTGTGAGGAGACGTTATATTTGACATTTAATTCACCAGGAAAGAAGAAATCATTATGAAACGCTTTTAATTTTACATTCTATTTTAGCACCATCAGCTGTTATCTTACTCACCGAGGATATTGACATCAACGGTGGCGGTAGCGCGACCACTGCTGTTGGTGGCCTCAATAATGTAGGTGGAGCTGTCATCTCTCTGGGTCTTGGCAATGGTGACGGTCGAGTGTCCTGGCTTTGTGTCGATGGACACCCTGTCATCTGGTTTGAGGACCAAGTCGGCCTTGGTCCATTTCACACGGGGCTCTGGCTTTCCAGTCACCTCGGCCGGGAGTTCGATCTTTTTGCCAGCCTTGGCGGTCAGACCGGCTAGCAGCTTGGCGTCCAGCTGGATCTCTGGAGGCTCTGCACAGACAGATGATCAACAGTAAGAGGGGGGTTGCTGAATTGTTAAATTAATCAAAAACTAATGAAATTTCATACAATTACTGCTATGTTTATTATCCTGAAAATAACTAAAACAAATAACTAACCCTTCCTCCATGATTAATGTGTATTTTACCAGCAGTCCACAGTGTTTGGTGTCTGTTAGTTATCACAACAATGACACTAAAATAACTTTACTTTCTTTGGTTATTTTGATTATGTCGCTCTTGATTCTGCCTGTACACATAAATTCGGTGGTAAATTTTGAGTATTTCAGTGCAAAGGTTTTATTTCCTTTTGAAGAGCTCCACTGCCTCAAGATGATTTGGACTTGGCTCATATATTGTGAATGTTAAAACATCCCTCAGATTCTTCACACAGGAAGACGATCTTAGAACCTTTACCTTTGGGATCAACAGCCTGGATCTCATCGGTGGGCTTGCAGGGTCTGCTGGCTCCGAGTCGGTTCAGGGCTCGGACTCTGTAGGCGTACCACTGGCCCTCAACCAGACCCGTCACCTGGAACTTCGTCTCGGGAACCATGTCTCCGCAGGGCTCCCATTTATCAGTTCCTCTCTGGCAGCGGTCCACATTGTAGCCTCTGATGCCGCTACCACCGTCATACTTGGGGGGCTCCCAGGTCAGGAAGATGGCAGTGGCTGACTTGTCTCTCCACCTCAGGTTCTCTGGAGGATCGGGGACCGCTGGAGGGGAAACAAGACATGGGCTTAGGAAGTTTCTAAGACCTAACTTCTCTGTCCTCTCAAGATATCTAAATCCTGTGTGTTTTTTAAATTTTTTTAATTGTATTTTATTTCATTTTTTTCACAATTATGGAAGTAAACTTCAGACTTTATCAAACCGGAAGATGGAAAAGGAATTAAAATCTCTCAACTCTTGTCTTATTTGGTTAATGTGTTGACTACAAAGACTCACTTGCGGGAGAGGAGACATTGACGGGCTCGTCAATGTATGCCGGCTCTCCTGGTCCACACTTGTTGCAGGCGGTGACTCGGAACAGATACTCCTTCCCTTCAATCACATCTGTGACTGTGAACTCCTGATCCTGGATACCTGTGACCACCTGAACAAGAGAAAACTCAGAATTACCAGACAATAATCAGACAAGTTGAAGAGTGACTGACCTTCACTTGACTGGTTTGGCCGTATTTGATGCTTATGAGTTTATAAGCATTTATTACAGCCCTATATTTGATCCTTCATGTAAAAAAAAATTGAATTTAGGAACATCTGAACTAGCTCCAGTATGTTCCTCTCATGTAACCATTTTTACATGAGACTTATATAAAGTCTGTAGTTAAAAAAATGATGATTACAGGTGATTAAACAGATACTATGTTCAGTATGTGGATGCTAATGTCATACCTTGACCCAGGTCTTGCGGGATATGTCCCGTTTCTCCACCTGGTAGCCGGTCAGAGGACTTCCTCCGTCGTGCTCTGGAGCTTCCCAGCTCAGATGGACGTGTTGCCGGGTCACCTCTGGAACCTTGAAATCTTTTGGAGCGCTGGGCGCCGCTGGAGGACACAGACAGATATACAGTACGATGATACCACAACCTCAACCCAAAACAAGCAGGCCTTGTCCTGTTAACTGTTCTTCAATCTGCGTGTAGCTCATCACAAACTGCTTCAGGCCAGCTGTTTCCCCAGATTTGCTCAGTATTACTGAAATGTTTTCTGTCAAAATAAATATTTTTGTTTTCATGGCATACCGATGACGTTGACCTCGATCTCTCCGGAGACAGACGTGACATCGTTCTCCAGCTGCAGGGTGTAGGTGCCTTTGTCTGGGCGAACGCTTGGTGTGACAATGAGTTCTACGAATGTGGACTTGGTTGTCACGGTGATGCGCTCATCGGCGGCGGTCAGCTCCTTCTCTCCAAAGGTCCACTTGGCGACGGGTGTTGGGTATCCAGTGATGGGGACTCTGATGGTGAGAGGATGAGGAACGATCACCTCCAGGCCATCTTTGAACGCACTCAGGTCAAAGCTCGGACCGACTGGAGAGAGGAGAGATAGGCATGATGGTTAAAATGGGTATGATGGGTACAGAAAAATGTTCTCTTCATTAGATGAACATTAAAAACTCACAATAAAAAAGATTAAAGACTCAGTGACAATAAAAACAACTGTCTGTCTCACCATGTGGGTTGTCAGCCAGCAGAGGTCCGATGACGTTCGATGGGTCAGACACTCCGGCGGCATTTTCAGCGAACACTCTGTAGATGTACTTTGTTCCGTATTTCAGACCAGAAACCTGAAACAACAAAGTCAAATTTAACATGCTGAAAAACAAAGAAAAAAAATTATATACACAGAAGTGTTTGAGTGAGCAAAGAAGCAAATTACTCCTATTAGAGTTTTTGTAATCAGTCAGAAAGCTTTGAGTTTATTACATGTATTTAAAGTCTTATTTCAGAGTTTGATAAGCATGCAGCTATACCTTGTAGAAGAGGTCAGGGCAGAGGCGGGCGTTGCAACGCAGCCACTTATCAGTGCCATCCTCGCTGCGCTCGATGATGTATCCGGTGATCATGCTGCCTCCGTTCCTCTGAGGAGTCTCCCAGGTGAGCTGCACTGAGCTCTTGTTCTGGTCTTGCCAGGCCAGGTTCAGAGGGGGACTTGGGCGCTCTGCAGGGGATGGACAGAAACAGTTAAATATTACTGGGGGGGGACAGACACTGATGTGCTAATGCAATGTAAGATAACGTCTAAGGGTTAGAGTCAGACCTGTATACTTTTATAACTACCTAATATAACAGAACTCATCATTTCAGCTAGCCAGACTCACCGATGGGATCCATGATCTTGACGGGGTGTGAGGCGGCACTGGGCTTGCCTTCGCCAGCTTTGTTCTGAGCTTTGACTCTGAAGATGTACTCTTTGTTCTCAATGACGTCATTGATAATGGAGCTAAGCTCATCAGGTTTGGTCAACTGGACCGGCGACCACTTCACCGACGTCCTGTCACGCAGCTCAATGATGTAAGAGGTGATGGGAGAACCTCCGTCTGACTCAGGAGGCTCCCAGGAGACGGTGCAGCCAAACTTGTTGACGTTTCCGACGATCACGTTCAGTGGAGCATCGGGAACATCTGAACACAATAATAAACAGAGGATAACTGAGTAAACTGAGAGCAATGTTCTGACGGTTTGGGGAATCTGGCTGTTGGTGGAAAGTTTTATCAATCGCATTTTATCTGTAAAATAGGAATTGTGGTGTACTTCATGGATCAATTGTTGGACCACTATTGTTCACATATACGTGCATATTACAAATAAAAAATACCTATTACATCATGTTTAAATCCTTTTTTGCACTTCAACATATAAAGACATAGAAAAAAAGACCACATGACACAAAATCATTCTCACCAAATTTGTTCTTGGCCTGTACAGGTTTGTCGGTCTCTACGTTGGGTCCGCTGCCGACTCTATTGCGAGCGCAGACTCTGAATAGGTACATGGAGTCCCTCTGGAGTCCGGTCACTGTGTACTCCGGGCTCTCAGCATGGTCGGTGGCCAGCGTCCAGGTCTTGCGCTTCACATCGCGTCTCTCCACCACATAGCTGATGACTTTGCTGCCTCCGTCGCTCTCTGGTTCCTCCCACGCCAGGCTGACCTCGCCATCGGCAGTGTCGACTACCTGCAGGTTCTTCACAGGTCCAGGAACGTCTGGAGATGAGGCACAGAGAAAAAAATGTCTTCAGCATAAGATGAACTCAATTAATACGAGGATTTTCAGACATATATTGTCAGAAGAGTGAGTAAAGCTTCTCAGTAGACTAAGGAAAAGACTAGGAAAGCTGTTGAAAATATACATTTCAGCTGTTTAAAGTGACTTTCAGTTGATCATAACTAAATCTTAAAGTCTTTTATTTTGTTTATATTATATATATTTATATTCTATTGAGTACATTATATTGGTGTTATTTCTTTACAAAGCTCTTGTTCCTGAAAATCTGAAACATGATACTGGAGCTGTGGTTCTAACATCTAATGTTAGTGTAATTTTCTCACTTAGTAAATTTGACAAGTTAAAGAATCCAGTATTTCATAATTATCTTAATGTTAATTTGCCTTAACATGACTTTGTAGAAAACCTGTGGAAGCTAAACTTAACAAGTTATGCAAAAAAATGCCGACATGGTAACAAACAGGTCACAGTTTTATGTTTGTGTCAGAGAACTCACCGATAACGTCCAGGTTGATGAAGGCTTCTCCCTCTCCGTGTTTGTTCTTGATGATGATCTTGTAGCGGCCCTGGTCGCTCTTCTTGGGGTCCTTGAGGCGGTACTCTGTGCGGTCAGCAGAGGTGTGGATGTTGTCTTTGGAAAGACTCGTGCTGTCGTACTGCCAGTCAGCCTCCGCTTTCGGGTACGCACTGTAGGGGACTGCCATGGTGATGGGCTTTCCGGCATCTGTGACATAGCTCTGGTCTGTAGTCTTTATCTGAGGCACAGCTGCAAGAGGAGGGAGGGGGTAGATGTTGTCACGGAGACAAGAACACCTGGATGCATGTTCTCCATCAGCCTGGTATTCTGTTTTATTTGTTTTCTCAAGTAGTTTATCAGCAGTAACTACACAAGTGGTAAAGTGGGCGGCTTGCAAACTGGGTAACAGAGAAGTTGTCATTTATGTGTTTTTAGGTAGATCATTTGACCACGTAATACATAAAAAACTGCAGATACTGAACTCTGCCTTTGGATAATCTTTACAGAATGGGAACATTCAGACCAACAAAATGTGTTTTTTCAGATTTTTGCTTCTTTTTAAAGAAAATAAACTTTAATTTGATTACTCACATTCCCATAGCTTAAAGGAATTAAATGTATCTCTGTTTGTCAGGTCTGTATGTCTACTATTGATATTTATACTGAAATCAATATAATAATCTAATCTATGTGATTTAAAGGAACCTTAACCACCAAAATCTTGTGATTTTTTGAGATTTGTACAACGAATATTTCACTTCTTGTTAATTTCTTACCTGCCAGCTCCAGCTTGGCCTTGGCGTCTTTGTCCTTGACGACGACTCTGTACTCTCCTTGGTCTCGAGGTCTGATCTCACAGACCTGCAGTCTATGGACTTTACCCTCGCTCATCATTTGGTATTTGTCTCCCTGAACAACCGTCATGTTGTTCCTCAACCACTTCACCTCCACTCTGTCCTTGTTGAGCTCCACCTCATACACAACGTCTGTGCCAGGAGGTTCGAACACATCCTGTGGTGGTCTGATGATCTCCACGGGGGTCTCTGCAGGACAGAATCATGATGAGAGTTTATTGAGAGCGGAAAGCAGAACAGGAAAAGTTCATACAGTAAATTTTGAGGAGCTCACCGTCAACAAATAGCCTCGCTCTGGATTTCTTGTCTTCTACGCCACAAGCGTATTCACATTCATCGTCTGGTCTGCACTCCTTGATATGCAAGGTGCAAATTTTTCCTTCTTTCTTAAATGTGTATCTGAAAAAATTAAATTATTATCATTATTTTAGCAAACACATCAGAACTGATTATATTCAGTGAACAATGAAGCACATCAAATGCAATTCACATAACTTTTTGTTACATGTCAAAGCTCTAAAATGAATTCTCTACTTTAGATTTAAGGTGGAAATTAGAACCAATGTGATTGCAAACAAATTCAATATAAAGATATGAACAGGTTCAGATTTGCTGTGTCTGTTTGAGTGTTTCAACGTCACAGAAAAATGTGTTTATTCAGAAGCTGGTCACTCTTCAAGCTCAACAAGCTCTGCTGACGTATGAAAGTACCAAAAACTGCTTCAAAGTAACCGGATAGACAGAGCAATAGCATTTTGTAGCACAAATGAAACTCCAGTCATGTCCTTAAATAATCAGCTTTTATCTGCGTGTGTATTTCTTTCTGTGCAATGTTAAACACCCTTAACATTGAAAACAAGGAAAAACACTTTAAAGTCTCAACTAAAGGACCAAAACATAACTTTGTTAAGATGGAGGGTCTAGTGGAGTTTAAAATCATTGACCGTGGCGTGATGACATACCTTGGTCCTTCTCTGATCTCACGTCCGTTTCTGTACCACTTGACGTCGGCTTTCTCTTTCGTCAGTTTGCACGTGAACTCTGCGTCTTCAAACTCAGTGATGGTTTGGTCCTCTAGATGCGTTTTGAAGTCTGTTGGCGCCTCGCTGATGATCAGCTCGGCTGTAGATTTGTCGTCTCCCGCCACGGCGGTGTACTCGCCCTCGTCGGCCAACACGCAGTCTTTGATGGTCAGCGTGTGCTTGTCTTTGTCGACTCTGTAGTGGATGCGTTTGTTGAGGACGATCTCCTCGCCGCCCTTCATCCACTTCAGAGTGGCTTTGAGTCTGTTGACCTTACAAGAGAAGCTGACAGTCTTCTTCTCCTGAGTGTCAATGTCCTCCAGAGGAACCACGATCCTCAGACTCTCCTCTGAGCAACACAAACATCGCAACAAAAACACGTTAAACTCGAGCAAGATGAGAAAACTGAACCCAAACATGACATTAACATGACGCTGTAAATCACTGACCTTTGACAGTGAGGTTGCAGGAGCTCTTGGCGTGCTCTCCTCTATGATTGGTCAGGTTGATGCTGTAGTGGGCCTCGTCACCCTTCTGGGCATCTTTGATCCTCAAGGAGAAGACGCTGTCTCTCTGGACCATCACGTACTTGCTGCTCTCAAAGATTGTCTCCTCGTTCTTCAGCCACTTGGCCTTCGCTCCCTCAGTGTTCACCTCGCAGTTCAGGACGATCTCCTGACTTTCTTTTGCCTCGGTGTCCTTCAGCGGTGTGATGATCTTTAGTTTCTCTGTTGATACAGATCAGAGAGTCAAATATCAGTGCTATTCTTACTAATGAAAACAAACTCAGAAACTAAAGTGTTTTCCTAAAAAACATTCAACAAAAAGATGTAATGACGAGTTTTTAAGAAAGCAAAAACTAAACTTGATTTAATTTCCATTTTTGTTTCTTTGTACAGAGCTGCTAATCTGTAAAGTTATAATTACTGGGGCGCTATAACAAAAATATGGAGAGTTCCTTTAAGGTTTCAGTCGGGGTTATTTGTTAAAAACATTAAATAAAATTATAAATGGCTTGGCAAGAAAGTAAAAAATAAACCTAGAATGTGAACTAACTAAATGAAACAAAATAATATTTTGGACAAATTTTATTTTTTATATAATTTAAATAATAATGGAATTGCCGCCAGTTTAATTTTGGCTGAATTTTTTGGAAAGTAAAGATATACAATCCATAATTTGTTTTATTATGTCCTACAAATCTCAGCGTATGGAAGCATACTAAAAGAATGTTTAAAAAAATATTATGGAAAATTATAGAAAAATTATGATTCTAAATCCACACTTTTATTTCCTATGTCAAAATTATGAGATAGTATTTTTAAAAATGTTAATATAAGCTAAGCTAAAAGCTGATAGAGAGAGTTTGCCTAAAAATCCAGATAACAATAATTTCATTAAATGAAAATAATCAGGGATGGATAGGCTACTTCAAATTAAAGAAAGAGATGGTAGAAGTTTAAATGTTGAGATAATAAGTGTGAGATCGTAGACCAGAACTTTGTATCTTAAACTTCAAATGTATTTCTGTCACTCCCAACGTCTTTTTTTCCTTTTTTTGGCAGGAATGGACTTCCATACAAATGTCCTCCACTCAAAATGAGTAAACGCTTTTAGGGTTGTTCTTGATGTATGATCGTTGTGTTTTCCAGTGGGGTGGGGGTCGGGGGGTGGGGGGGGCTTACCAAGCACGGTGAGGTCGACACTGACTCTGTTCGGGCCGATCATCACCACGTATGCGCCCTCATCTTTGGGCTCACAGTCCTTGATGACCAGCGTCCGTTTCTTGCCGTCGCTGATCAACTCGTACTTGTCTCCCGCCTCCAGCTCCGTGTCATGTGTCAGCCATTTGACCTCGTAGGTTTCCTTCGAGACGGAGCAGGTGAACTCCGCCTTCTCGCCCTCCACCACCTCCAGGCTGTGAGGCTTGGAGATGAACTCAGCAGCCAGTTCTGAAGCACAGGAGGGAGCAGAGATTAGGGGGTGGGGGGGGTTGAAAAGCACTTTGTAACTTGTTTTCGAAAAGCCTATTAAAATAAAGTTTATATTATATCAGAGGTTTCAGAGCCTCCTCAGCACATTGCAGTGGTGGAAGAAGAACTCAGATCCTTTACTAAAGGTACCAAAATACTCCGTTACAAGTAAAAGTCCTGCATGAAAACCCTACTACAGTAAAAGTACATAAGTATTATGAGCTTGATGTAGTTAAAGTATTGCAGTAAAAGTAGTGGTTTGGTCCCTCTGACTGATATATTATTATATATGACATCATTAGATTATTAATAGTGAAGCATCAGTGTTAGAGCAGCATGTTACTGTTGTAGCTGCTGGAGGTGGAGCTAGTTTACACTACTTTATATACAGTTAGCTAGTTTAGTCCAGTGGTTCCCAACCTAGGGGTCGGGGCCCTTCAAAGGGTCTGCAGATAAATCTGAGGGGTGGTGAGATGATTAATGGGAGAGGAAAGAAGAAAAAACAAAGTTCTGATACACAAATCTGTTTTCAGTTTTTGGACTTTTTCTCTAATCTTTGATTTTTGCTGAAATATTGGATCATTTGAACATTTATTGAAATGAAAGCATGTGAGAAGTTTAGAGGGAAAAATCACTATTTGGTGGAGCTGTTAACAACTCATAGACATGTGAAATGTGACCCCGACTACACACTGCTTTTTGTAAGACGTCAAAAGACAAAAAGGTTGGAAACCACTGGTTTCATCTTTAACAATGTGTTGTATTTTAAAAGCTTGTTATATTATCCATTGTGTCAAATCTTCATCTGAAAAGTAACTAAAGCTGTCAAATAAATCAAACAAAATTGACTTCAGTAAATGTACTTAGTTACTTTCCACCACTGGTGCATTCACAAGTGATCAGTCAATCAATGCCAATCATGTTTTTTTGATTTGTAAATCTTGTGTACCATTAATCCTCAGGTTTCCGGAGGTTTTGATGCTGGGACTCAGCCTGCAGTTGTACTCTCCGGCGTCAGCCATCTTCAGGTTCTGAATGAGGAGGATCCTCCTCTTCCCGTCCACGATCTGGTCGTAGCGGCCACCCTCTGGCAGTTCTTCATCTCCTTTGTACCATGTGACATCGGCGCTGGGTTTGGACACCTCGCATATCAGCTTCACGCTGTCCATCTCGCTTCCCTCCACATTGGACAAGTTCTTGATGAACCTCGCCTCCTCCTCTGTGAAGAGAGAAGCAGAAACATGGTCAGATCTGAACAATGATGATGATGATAATTGAGTATTCAGAGAAACTGCAGTGCAATTTTTGACCCTTTATTGCTGTATTGTTTTGCAAAAGAATAAAAACATCAATATCATTTATCAACTAAATTTGGATTGGTTTTACTCTTAGTGTAAGAATTAAATTGTGATCATAATGATTTCTCATTAACCATAATTATCACCAACAAACAAACTAAGTGAACTCAGTGAACTGGATTATTTTACGTGAAGAAGAGCAGTGACCACTATCGTGAGGTTTAGGGCTTTTTCAACCCTATAGTTGGTTTGCTGTGGTCTGAATCAGTGGATGATGGTAAACTTGGTTTGGTTACTTTTCACACAGAGAAAAATCCAAAGGAACCAAAATGCGTCACTTCAAGCCAGTTGCAAATGTTCACTCTGCTTATCGGTCAGATGAGTCTGGGTCTCTGCAGCTTCACCAAGTTAAATTTAAGACTTTTTAAGACATTTTAATACCACATAGAACTCATTTTAATACCTGTTTCACAGTCAAAGTATGAAAGATATCATTAAAAACCCTTAGCGATGATAAAGGCTAGAATTATTTACCAAGTGCAATGTGAAGTAAATGTCAATTTATTTAAATTTATTTCACATTTTTTTCCATTACCTCCCGGCAGTATATAACAATCATTCCCATCAATAGAACTAAAAGTACTCATTTATCACGACCTGGATGTGGATAAACAGTAGAAAAAAATGGATGGATGGATAGACTGACCAATTAAAAAATTTAAAAAATAATTTAAGATCAGAGGTTTTGGAACAGATAGAAGTCAGATCAAGTTTCCACTTCCTCTAAAGGGTCTCTGTGTGGTTGTTTTGGCCACAGTGTGATTTGCCGTGGAGGGAAACCAACCAGAATTGACCAGAATTGAACTACACAGGTCTGAAAAAGCCCTGAGACAAACAGTTGTGACAGTGATTATTTACATTTGCATCAGTTTCTGGCTGTTTCGGGAAGCTGAGGATTAAGATTTCTTTTCTTACCAACGACAGTAAGCATGCCGGAGGATTTGGAGGTCTTTGCATCACATTCATATTCAGCCTCATCGTCAAACACAGACTTGTGTACGATGAGGATGTGTTGGCGACCTTGGGCAATAATTTCGTACTTCTTCCCCTTTCTGATTTCACTTCCATCCTTTAACCAGCGGACCTGTGAGACAGTGGTGGTGAGGATATCAGAGAGGTTAAAAACTGAACAATGATCAAAAACCGTCACTGATGGTTCATGTGAACTGATGAAAGCTTACCTTAACGTCTTCTCTGGACACTTCACATTCAAACCTGGCGGATTCCTTCTCTCTGACCTCGACATCATGGAGCGGCTTCGAGAACTCGACATGTGGAGCTGTCAACACAAAAATAGAAAGGCCTTTATTAGGAGGTCCTTAAACGTTTCCAGGGCTTTTGTCTTAAAAGGGGCTCCTTGTCTCTCATAGAGGGTAAATTTGTGTTTTAATTGAATTTTGCTTGTTCCCGAGTCTTTCAAGCTTTTATTGAGTCCCTAAATTGTTTTGAGGGATTGTTTAACTCTCATGAATGTTGGTTAGTCTTGTAAAGCGTCTGTTAACGCTAACAAGGGATTCCTTTCTTAGGGGGTTCCTTGAGTTTTATAAAGGGTATGTTAACTCTTGTAGGGGTTCCTTTAGCTTTTATGGAGTCCTTTGAGTGATTCCTTAACCGTTTTGAGGGATCCCTTAATATTTATGAGTTTCCAACCTCTTAAAGAGGATTCTTTAACTATCCCTGGAGTTCCTCCTAAATTTGTAATGACATTTAATGAATATCAACTTATAATTTCCACCTTGTAGTTGTACTCACGTTCAACATTGAGGAAGCAGGAGGTTTTGAAGTCTTTAGCGTCACAAGTGTACGTCCTTGAGTCGTCCAGAGTGCAGTCGTGGATGACCAGCACTCTCTTGCGTCCGTCGACGATCATCTCGTACTTCTTGATCTTGCGGATTTCCTGTCCGTTCATGAACCATTGCACCTCCGCGTTCTCTCTGGAAACTTCACACTCAAGTGTGGCGGTGGCTTCCTCCTCCACCGTCTGGTCCACCAGAGGCTTTGTGAACTCCACTGGCGGCTCTGAACGGACACAAGAAAACAAGCAGAGCAGCTGTTTAAATTCTACTCTGCTAAAC
The DNA here is from genome assembly GCF_910596095.1 of Thunnus maccoyii. NCBI lineage: Eukaryota > Metazoa > Chordata > Actinopteri > Scombriformes > Scombridae > Thunnus > Thunnus maccoyii. Next base: position 1,702,118 of record NC_056543.1, read on the forward strand.
TAGAGTACTATCAGAATATTCATGTTGGGTCTGAATAAAAAAGAACTTTTAAAATGACACCACTTACATCTCAATAACACATTTAGCAGTTTTTTTCTTAACATTGAATCTACTATAAATAGCAGTGAGTTTAATTAATAGTTGTTAATTGGTGTGGATTGTCTTCTTGAACAAGATAAGTGAATATTAAAAGTCTTTCAATGCAAAACTTCCACTGGAAATCTGCAGTTTTAAGAGTAACTCAACACCTGGTTAACAGTTTCAGGTCTGCCTCATCTCTAGCCAGAAGTGTGCTCTGTTGCAACTGTAACATATCTAACAGTGATGTTACAGTGTAATGACACACCCAGGAGTACACTTTTACATCACTGCTACAAGGTGAGGTCAATAAATTGGAGATTTCAGTAGTTGTTACTCATTAAAAGCTACTTGGAGCTAACTTAAAATAGATGTCATCAGTAGAGTCCAGTAGAATTAGCAAATGTTGATGTCTTACCTCCGACTATAAGGTTGGCTTCTGTCTGGAAGTCCTTGGCAGTCAGTCGGACCTGCCCAGCTTCATGCAGCTGGACGTCCCGCAGAGTCAGACTGTGGACAGTCCCCTCCGCCTTCAACACCACCTGGAGGTTCAACGGCAGCATCAGCAAAAGGGTTTAACCTGCTCTGAACACTGTCTGTCAGGTTCAAAGGTCCAGCTGAGTCAGTAAGGCCGGTTTAGCATGCCAGTCTGTTTGTCTGTCAGTATATATAGTCAGGGTTTTATCTTCCCCATCAGGTTAAATAGTCTGTCAGAAAGGGAAGTTACCTGCCCTCAATACCTCCTCTCAGAGTCCGTAAGGTTTAACATTCCCTGTCAAGTGTAACAGGTCAGTAATCTAAGTGTTGTACCTTTACTGAATTCTGTCAGTTTTAACTGAATTAGAAAGTTTAAGCGTTAACATTTCCCGACTGCTACCTGTCAGGTTCAACGGTCAGTCAGGAAAAGGTTTACCAGGGTGAGTAACTGGGGATTGTACCTTCCCTGAACACTGTCTATCAGGTTCAATAGAAATATTTTAAGGGCCTTACCTTCCCTGAACACTGCTTGTCAGGTTTAGAGAGTCGGTAAGTATTGGGGGTTTTTGACCCTCCCTGAACACCGTCTGTCAAATTTAACATTGGCTGCATTTGAAAACACCTACTATACTAACAGGATGTACTGATTTGACCAAAATGTAGCATGTAGTATGCAGTATGCAAACAAAAGCAAAATCTGTAGTATCCTAAAAATACCTGGATGTCATACTGATTCGAAAAAAATCTCCAGCATGTATCTGACCGGTCTACTTCGCTTACTGTGTCCCATAATGCAAAGCGCTGAAATGAAAGCTATCATTTACATCCGTTTTCCAAATTCGAAATTCTTACTGTCCTGCAACACACTGCCTATCAGGTTTACAGAGTCAGTGTGTTCAGGTTTGGTCTTTCCTGAAATACATCTATCAGGTTTAGTCAGTAAGTTCAGTGTTTACCTTCCCTGGATGTTGCCTGCCAGGTTCAACAGTCAGTCAGCGAGATGGTTTTATCTTGCCAGAACACTGCCTGGTCCCTTTTTCTAAGGTTCCTTTAGTCTTGTAAAGGGGTCTCTTAACTCTAACAAGAGATTCAGTCCATCCTTCACATCTAGTGGTCGTTGTGGTAGTAATTATGACCCCGAGAAGTGACGCAGTTCAGATGACGTCAATATAAGGTGACAATTTGCCGTATTAGAGGGAGGCAGGTTGGGTGGATGTCTAGATAGTTTGATGGCAAAAAGTGGACTTTGCTGCAGGAGACCACCGTTCGCTTCCCGTTTCCAACGGCGAGAGTCATGTTACCAACTGCTAGTCGGGACATTTTTTTAAACACTGTAATGTCGTGGTGTTTACTGTTGCTATGATGATGATGATGACGGTTGCATAAATTTAAGGAAGTAGAAACCGTGTTTCAAGTGATCATTTTAACCCAAACCATGATCTTTTCCTAACCCTAATCAAGACCTTAAACACAGCGTTGTCACACCATAAAACTTTACTTACTTTACTTTAACATTTTTCTAACAGTGATTTGTAATGATTTTGGAAAGTTGCATATTACTATTCCTATTGGTCGTTCTTGAGTACAGGCACAATCAACCTATGTGGTTGTTTAATTACGAGGATGTGTTGAGTGATTCTGTAACTTTTTGATGGTTTACTTAAGTCTTCCACCAGTCAGTCAGATTGAGGGTTTTACTCTGTGATCCTTTTTATATTGTGTTCAGAGGACACAGAGACTGTAATTTGGCAGATTGTGTCCCAAAATTGCGTCTGTCAGGTCTAAAGCATTCAGTCAGTAAGACGTGGGTTTAATCGTCGCTGCGCGTTGTCTGTGCAGTTAAAAGGATGCAGATTTGAGCTGAGAGTGGTGTTTTCTGTTGGTAAGTCTCCAGCGCAAAAAGGGTCAGCCAGCTGAGCTCTGACAGCTAAAACGAACACAAGCAGCTGCTTTCCTTCTCCCAATTTAAACTTCCTGACCTCTGACACCTGGCGGCTGGTTTTACCACACATCCACCCACTACATATCACAGAGCTGTCTGAACCAACAACTACATAACTCACTGAGGAGGAATCAAACATACAGTATCTTTAATTTACTGCTTTTCTTGTTTGTTTTAAAAGGATAATAGGAAAAAAATACAATAATTGTTATTTCATTTTATCTTGTTTTTCATAATAATTTTTTATCTTCATCTTCATTAAATCACAGAGAGAGAGAGAGAATAACTTTTGACTTGATAAGTTTCAATGCTGAAATTTTAGTGTCTGATCTCCGCTTCCGAGCTGTGAGTAGAGCTTTTACAATGTTGTTTTGTTCTCTAAAAACAATCAGAAGTCGATAATGGGAAAAACAACTGAGGAACTTAATTTTTAACCAGCAATAAGTTATTTAATGTTTCCCCTCTAAGAGTGGAATATAAGGAGATTTGCGGATTGAGATGGGTTAAAATAAATTAATAAATTAACACATCTCTCAGTGTCTGCAGACATTTTGAGCTGATAAAAGACTAAATATGAAGACATATTTTATTTTTGAACTTCAAATTTTTAATCACAGTTGAATCTTTAAAGTTTAGTCAGTTCTGACATTGCTGAGGTTTTCTCATCTTAAGTGCTGAAACACTTTTTAAAAAGTATTTATTAATGTCATTTTAATTGTCAGTGTCTGAAGAGTTTGTTTGTGTGGGTGCTGGGAAGGTGGTGACATGTTGAGCTGTTTTATTTAACTCCTGGGGGTTTAATTCATGTTACTGCATCTCATAAACATCAACAAAAAACCCATAAAATGTTTGTGGAGTTCCAAACTGAACAACAAACCGACTGTGTTACTGAGGTTTTTATTTACTATCTAGTATTAAGCATCGATTGAATCTGTCTTTATCTCTCTTTCTGTTGCACCAACGATTTAAAGCTAGTCTTCTAAGTATGCGCAAGATACATTTTTAAGCTTTAAATTTCAGTTTAGCTCTCTCTAAACCTGGATGTTTTCAATTCTGTTGGTTTTTTAAAAACGGTCTTTTCTTTTTTAGTTTAACAGTTCTGTTCTCGGATGTAACAGTGACAGTATCATTGTTTTTATCAGTGATCATTTCTTTCTTTTTAGTTACACTTGCTTTTAATAGTTTGCTTCAATTAAGCTTCCAGGATAAAGAAATTTTTATTTGTTCAGTTTACAGGTTTAACTGAAGTTTGATTGGCACTAATTTAGTTTAAATCTCTGTTGGTGCAACTGACTTTATTTCATAACCAAAGAAAACCAGGAAATACATCTGTGATGAAACCAGAGCCATTAAACAACTGGACAACAAAACAACTCATTCAACCTGATTATACAGTAGGGAATAGTTCAGGTATGAAAATTAAATACTTTAAAAACACTGTTAGTCATGTTTACATGTTATAACTCACTTTATCTTCATTTTATCTAAAGAAAACCAGGAAATAAACTAAAGAGCTAGAGAGTTAGAGCTATCAAACATACATACATACATACTTGTGGCTTTATGTTGAGATTTGATGGTACACTTTATGTAGCGTGTGAATCTTTGCTCATGTTGAACATGTAACATGCAGTAAATCATGCTTGCACAATTCAGAGAGAGATCATGTGTCTCGGGGAAACCTCAGGGTTCTCGAGTTACGACCAATAATCAAACTAATCCTGCGTTATGCTTGGATATCATTTCAAGGCCCAGACTCACAGCGAGCTCTTTTCAACGCTTATTTCAACGTGAAAGCAGCCGCAATTTCAAGGCAAGGCAAAACATTTACAGCACATTGCCTGTTTTTAAACTGAAGCTGTCAAATAGCTCTTGTTGCCACCTGCCCTGTGCCTCCACCTCCTGCAGCTGTTAAAAATAACCCCCGAAGAAACGCTTGCGGGGCAGAAAAAGCCTCCCCTCCTGCAATATCTCAAAACCAGGATCGTATGCTCAGCTGGAATCCTGATCCTCCACCAGCAAGCCCTTATATAAAGACAGGCTGAAGCTGAAACAGGCTGGTGCAAAGAAAACTGAATATTGTGTACAAACGTGACAGGAAATGGCCTTGGCTCTGGACCAGAACCACCATGAGAGCTGGAGTCTGTAGTATCTGTAGTAACTGAATGTAAACAGGTCTTGTGTGTGTCAGGAAGGTGTCAGGAAGTGAGAGTCATGTCTTCGCCTGTTTTTGTACAGAAACATTGTGAGGACTCACTCAGGTGTGTTGGGACTTACTCTGTCGCTTGGTTCCAGCTTTGTACCCCCCAAGAACCACTCGACAGCGATACCTTCGTATGACAGCTCGCACTCGAAGGTTGCGGTCTCCCCGGCGGTGACAGTTACATCCTTCAGAGGCCTTGTTAGGCCGATCACTCGGGCTTTGGATTGGGGAGAAGACATGGTTAGCTCCCCCCCAAAACAGGTCAATAGATCCAAAAATCCTCAGAGAGAAACGGCTAATCCTCAGTGGCTAGTCCTCATGGTGTGGTTGAGCTGAAGGCAGGCTACTCAAAGCCCTCAGGACAACTGAAGCCAGCCACCCTGGGACTTGGCATTGGGGGGTTTTGCTAATTAGCATGCGACCTGCCATCAGATGTATATGGCCAGCAGGAACCAGTGAGAGATGGGGTCGCGTCCTCCCCCCTGCCAATCACTGCAAACCTGCTCTAGATAAGGCATGTGGCTTCTAAAATAACCAAGGGGCCTGATTGGCTGAGAGCCCACCTCTGCCAAACCCATCAGGGGAGAGCCAGTCTGCTCCTGTCAATCACCAATTTTCCTGGAAAAGGAAAATGCGGAGCTCCTTGCAGGAGTTACCCAACGTCACATGCAGAAAACGCTGACATCATGGTTTAGTAGCCTGTGTTGTAACACCGCTATGTAACTGGTGTTGTTGAGGTTTTGGTAATGCAGGCCAAACTGAGGGCATCAACTATTTACAACAGGCTTCTTCACATGCCTGAATTAAAGCCCCTTAATAGCCAGTTAAAGCCCGTCTGACAGTGAGCGCTGGACTGTTTAATCAACGAGCTGTCAGTCTGAAGAGTTTACAGTCATAATCTGCTCCCCAGGATTATCTCTGCAGACCCACATTTATATTTTCACACTATCTGCTCAGGAATACAGATAAAGTCTGACAGGAAACAAGGTCTTGATTTCTACAAATACATTAAAATGTAAATACACTGTAAAAAAAAGTCTCCATCTGAACAAGTGATTTCACTTTTTGAGAGTTTAGTTCTTATTCCTAAACCCTGGAGATGTTTTTTTTTTAATCTTCCAAAGGGTTTCTACTTTTTGCACAAAATAAACTAAATAGTTTACAAAAACCTGTGATAGTCTGAGATCATGTTGTCTTCAGATGAATTTTGAAGCTTTACAGTCTTTGTTGATTTTTAAGAGATGATTTTCCTGAACAAAATATATATAAGGTTTAATTCTCTACTAGTATTTTTTCTAAACCGACACACTTTTAACAAGATGTCATTATTAGAGCAGTACAGTCCATCCTGTGGTTGTTTCAAGATGTTTCTCACTGGATTGGTTGAAAAACAAGTTCTTAAATATTGACTGAATTACTTGTTGAGATGGAAGTTTTATTACAGTGTAGAATATATAAAATACCTTATAATTGTTTCACTGATGCAAATTTTACTTCCAACTTGCCTCCAAATGTAGGAAACATATTTTAACTGGACAAAAATGTGATTAGATGCAGATTTTTGCAGGTAACGTTGGGTTTTGGTTGGTTGGTTGGTTGGTTGGAAATTTCTTGTTGTACATGACAACTCAAAAATCCCTTCAAGCTCACTTTCTCTTTGTTTGATAAGATAAAACCTGTGTGACTTCTTCATCTCAGCTTGATGGCTGAGTGTCATCTTTACACTCCTGGTCTAATTTTGCGGAGCAGTTTGAGTCTCTGAAGCCTGAAACTCACATCTGAATAGTATATAAGAGCCAATATTTATTGGCGATTACCATTATATTAACATCTAATTATATAAAAAAAAACAATAACAAGAAAATGATTTAATGTTGCAATTGGTTACTCACTATTTTAACTTTATGTACATACCGCTCCTCCCTCTGCTAATATACACTATTCAGGAAATGTAAGAGCACTAAAAAAATCTGTGATTTGAATGAGCTAAAAATTTATTCCACTTAAAAGTTTCAGTTAAAAGATAAAACAGAAATAATTGTCTCTGAAGCAAAATAAAAACAGTTAAAAATCAATTCTCAGTGTCAGCTGCTGGCATTGAAAACCATAAATCAAGCAGGAAACATTGGCGCATTGATGTATTCAGGCTTCCTGCCGTTTTCTTGGGGAAGCTTTGGTCCTACCCAAAACTGAAACTTTTCTGGTCTCTCATATTTGATTATTTGTCAAAAGCCTTCAAAAAAAAAAAAAAAAGCATCGTTCCAGAGTCATTGCTGGTTATATTTGGCTTAATTTCTGCCCCCTCTAAAAACAACTATGAGAAATTAGCCATTTCTCTCTGTACTCTTCTTGCAGAATTAGGGAAAAAAGCAATTCCATTCATGGCTCAAAGATCTGGCAAATGTGCTTCACCTTTTGATATGTACTTAGCAAAGATTTAAAAGTGCTATATGTAGGAATTGTAAAGCAATAATCACTCTCTGTTAATAAGTGAACGGATTGTAACGTAACTTAAAAAATGAGACTTTCCTGACTTTCTTGGTTGCATATAACAGCGTGTGGCAGTGAAAATCCAAAGGATGTGATGTTTATGTGTACTGCAACAGGGTGCAACACTAGCTAACGTTAGCTTAGAAATGGAGTCCGCTAACATTGGACACCAAGCTGTCTTTCTTCCTATTGGACAGGTAAGCTAATATAACTGCAAAGCATGTGAAATATATTGTGATATTGTGGTTTTAGCTGGCTAATGTTTCTGATTCTTACATATCGCAGCTTTAACTTTTCAGAAATCTTCTCAGCCAACCAATCAGGATGTAGGAGATGCTGGGTTTAATGCATTCCTTTATCAAATTATTACCAAAATCTGGTTCATTAGGTAACAGTGTGCATGTGCATGTACAGTGCAGCATCAAGGACGTCACTTGGATCTAAACAGAACCCATTGTCGTCTGTCAAGAAAATTTTCAGCTGAATACCAACAAATGTTTTCACAAACTGAGGTGTGAGCGCCAGTGTTATTTCTGTCACCTTTAACCCTGAGCTGAGCTGTAGATCTCGCATTCGCTGCCGAGAAGTCAACGTTTCCTGCCATGTCCATGCGGCAGTTGAAGAGAGTCAACATGTGTCGCGTTCCTTCCTGCTTGATCTCCACATCCTGAGAAAAAAAAAGATCCAAAAAACAAAAACAAACAAACAAAAAAAAACCCAGAAAACAAACTTAAGACATCAAAAAATAATTTCTTCTGAAGTTCAACACGAGGCGACAAGGGAGCGTTTTCACGCAAACATTTTTCTGTGAAACACCTGAAGTATATAAAGCATTCATTAACAGTTACAGCTTTTTAAAGGGACAAGTTGTAATTTTTCACTAATACATTAACAAATGTATCGTGTTTTTTCTGCCAAATAACTTTAAAATTCCTTATAGCAGCTTCTTACTACCTTACAATGTGTTCTAGGATGTAATAAAGTTATTATTGTAACAGTTATTATTTGTTTATATACTGTTAATAAATGCTAAATAAGGGGGGGTTCAAATGTGTTACCAAATAACAGAACAAAGGGGAGTGATCTGCTTAAAATAATTAAACATACAGTTAAATTTGGGCATTTAATGAGTTTGAAATGTGTCAAGATACTGACACTCATTTCTAGAATATTCCTGAAGCTAAAGAGAAATCTTCTCCGGGAACAAGTGGAATCATCTCAACCTGATTGGCTTTAACATCTCTTTAGGTGAATTCAGTGTTTGATCTTACAGCAGATGGATGGAGTGTCTCTCCCAACAGTTTCCAGGAGCCGTGAAGGTCCTCCTCTGAAATCTCCGTCTCAAATTTGGCCACCTCGGTCTCTGTGACCTCCACGCTGTACAGCGGACGGACGACCTTAATGTCGCGCTCTGCAGAGGTTTAAAAAGATGTTAATGAAAAGCAAGCAGAAGGTGAGGCTGACCGAAAAACCGAAAAAAAAAACAACATGTGGAAGCAGTTTGATGTTGTTGTGAACAGAGAGACAGACAGCTGTGTGTCTGACCATCACCGGAGGATGTACAGTGGACATGTAGACGTTTGACAGTTCGGGCAAGTAGCTGACGCTCTTATTCAGAGCGACTTACAGTTTGTGCAGAAGCAGGACACGTCGAGTAACTCTAGACAATAACCCAACCCTCAAAGATCTCGACACTATCAACAGACACTCTACAAATGACTTCTAAAGCATCAAAACATATTAATGCTTATGAGGACTTTTATTAATTATTTAATCAGAGTGGCGTTTCCGGGAAACAGTTTGAAACTGTGAAATTGTAACTGATCACAATGTTATTATCAGTATTATTTTATAAACTACCAATAAATCAAATGCTTTAGAAAGTGCTTCGATTAGATTATACTCACAAATAAATAATTATCTGCAGTTGGTTTGCAGATTAAAATTTAAATTAGATTAAACTTAAATAGCTTACACTTTGATTAAAATCATAAACATTTTTGTATTGTATTTTGAAATTTTGCAAAAAAATGTTTTACAGCTTGCTTTAACTTTGAATTTGGTTTATCTCAATTATTATTAATGATTAAGAGGTGATTTATTGATTGTTAACTATTTTATCAGAATGGTGTTGCTGGTTCCAAGTTTCTGTCAGCTGTTAAAATTTACAAATAAACATAAATCCATTTAGTTTTCTTTTTTGCAACTGTAACTTTTAAATTATTATTACAATTATCAATATGATTATTACTACTAGTAGTAGTAGTAATGAACACCTTAAGCGTTTATAAACTAGCAATTAATTCATAAGTTTACAAATGCTTTACAGAGTATTAACACTAGAATTTAATTTGAAATGAAAAATAATTGACATTAAAAAGTTTGCAAACAAAAACTAGTCCTGATTATAAAAGCTTATACAGGATATTTTAATATTATTCACATCCTTATAAACAAATAGTCTTTAACTATAGCTCTTTTAGTTTGCTTTTATGTTTTTCTGAATTGTTTTAGTTTATTTATTTAATTCTGATTCTCTTAAATCTTAAATTTAAATGTTAAATTTCCATTTTTTTGTAATGGGATATTGCATATCTGGCCCTGGAGTGACGGATGAAAATTTCACTGTAAATGTTTCAAACTTCTGTAAAATATATATAACTAATGAAATAAAAATACATAAATACAAAAATGCCTGTAAGTATTATAACATGTATATGAATGCTTCTATGGACATCTGAGAGTAGAGACATTGACATGAGGGTTACACTGATGTCTCCTTTGTTTCTTCAGAGGTCCTCAAAGTGTTTCCATACACAGTTATAATAATTAAATCAAGATGTGCAGGGTTGGATTATCCTCAAGTGTTACTATGAATAACATATGTCACACACATTACAAACATTCAGAATCAGGGAACAGGACACAATAATGAAGCTTGGACGGGAGATGAGCTGCGGGCCAGATGGAGGTGGGGTTTCGGCGAATGGCGGTGGGCGGGGCCTGATTCTGCAGTCCTGACCGGGGTCTGGGGGGAGGGGCTGGATTGCTGCAGGTATTACCTTCGATGTTCAGGTTGGCTGTGGTTTTGTCGGTGCCACAGTCGCAGGTGTACACTCCCATGTCCTTCTTTGCTGACTTCTTCAAGACCAACATGCGCTTCTTGCCGTCTGATTGGTAGAGAATGTTCTTGGAGGGAAAGATTTCGTTACCATCTTTGAACCATTTGACCTCGGCCGCGGCTTTGCTCAGCTCACAGGACAGAATCACCTCGTCCTTTTCGACGGCGGTGTAGTTTTGGAGCTTAACTGTGAAGTATAGGTCGCCTTCTGCAAGAAGTCGTACAAGACAACCAGCAACAGTTAAAAGCAAGGGTAAAAAAGCTGTTAAAACTACATCAAAGTAGTTAAAAACCCATCCTGCTGGATATAATTCAGATCATTTAAATTGGGAAAACCCATTCTAAAAAGAATTCATGCATGAATTTGATTTTCAGGGCTTCAGGGACACACTTTTCCTTTAAAACCATAATGAAAAGGATTTAACGAATTAAGCAAATTTAAAATATAAATGAAAATATTATACCTAAATAATAATGATGTTTAAGTAAACACTTTATTTTACAGTTCCATGATTTCATGATTACTTTTCTGAATAATTTCCCAGAAGTTCCAGAAGTTTGCAGTCGACATTTTTCCTAATTGCTGGGAAATGTACAAGGAGCTACTAAATTTTGTCAGACTTAGTGGGAAGATTTTTTTTTTAAATTGCAAACTTTGTTTGGTAGTCAAATCTTGGGGTAGAGTTGCAGTGGGTGGAGTGTGGATTCTGCATTTCCTACATCCTACCTAAAACAGTCTAAGTTCTCCTCCTAAATCCTTCTAGACAACAATACTAACCGAGCACAGTGAGCATGGCCTCTGAGGTCTTGCCCATGGCCTCGACTTTGATCATGGAGGTGTCGTCGATGGTGACCTCCTTGAAGGCCAGCGTGTGAACTTTTCCATTGTCCGACATGTGCACCACCTTGCTGGGGTGCAGACGGATGTCGTTTTTGTACCAGACCACTGGGATCTTATCGTGAGAGAGTTCAACACTGAACTCTGCAGTTTCACGTTCCTTCACAGTCACATCCTTAATTGGCTTGATAAATTCGAGGCGAATACCTGACAAACAGACATTTTATATATATGTAGTTATATGTGAAGTTGTAACAGAGTTGTTTGGACATTTAAACATACAAATCATAATGGTGATGTGTCCAAAGCTAAGTGCTCTACTCACTCAAGTATATGGAATGGATATTTGCCCAAAGCCTTTCTCAAACAACTACATGAGCAATAAAACTAAAGTAGAAACAAGTCACAATACTAACATTTCCTATCTGTTATTGTTGAGCTTTGTTAGGATTGTAAGACTAGTGTAGAGTGCTGCTCACATCCCCTAGAGGCTGCAGTGTTCACTAGAGCCCCGATAAACAATCAAATCATCAAACAACATATTTCTGTATTCTTAGAGCCTTAGCAGTTGTGAAACTAAAAATGTTTGTCCTGGGGTGGCGCTACAGCAAAGGTCATTAAGGTCTAAAGAGTTCATTGTCAAGAGACAATTTTACAATTTTAAACCGCTTTGACAACATGTTCATAAATGTGCTGCTATAACAGCCTTCTGGTTTCAGGCGTTCCAGTAGATGCTGGAACATGGCTGCAGGGATTTGCTCCCATTTAGCCACAAAAGCATTAGTGAATTCCAACACTGACGTTGGGGGATCAGGTCTTGCAAGTGCTGGATGGGATTGAAGTCAGGACTCTACAGGCACCTCACGTTCTTCCACACTAAACGGGGAAAACCATTTCTTTGTGGAGCTGTTTTGAGCATGGGGGCATTTTCATGTTGAAACAGGAAAGGGACAAGCCAGGGGAGAGAAGCTGTTGCAATAGTAACAGCTAATGGGGATTCAAATAAATAAACAAAACAAACAAGCAAACAAAAAAATAAACAAAGAACACTATTGTCTTAAATATAATTTTTTACTGGCACATTAAGATTTCCCTTCACTGGAACTAAGAGACCGACACTAAAGCGGGAAAAACAGCAAGACCATAAGAAGAATGTAGAGGGTCTACATACTTTCGGCCATTGAGTGATTTTGTCAGTTATTGAAAGGCTTTTGGCAAATACACCATTATACATAGAATTTACAGTCAGAGCACAAGAAAGGTGACACATTCTGAAGTTATGCCCTAATGAACATGTCACACCATCTATCCGTTCTGACTTTATTTACCTTTGATAATCAGTTTTCCAGATGTTCTCTTATCTTCAGCCTCAAACATGTATTTGGCTTCGTCTTCATATCTGGCAGATTTTACTATAAGAGTGTGTCTCTTTCCCTCCACCAGAAGTTCATACTTGTCATCATTTGACAACTCCGTAGATCCCTTCAGCCAACGGAAGCTTTTGGGCTCTCTAGAAATTTCCAGCTCAAACTTTGCCTCATCCTTTTCGTACACGTGCACGTCAGCCAGCGGCGTAATGAATGAGACTGGGATCTCTGTTGATTCAGACATATAGAGTTAATGTCAAGGCGCAGATGGAGTGTTGATGGATAAAAAACGTCGGATCAGTTGTTTGTTTGGGTAAATTAATCAATGCCCATTGGTGCAAAAAATAATACAAAAGGGTGTTGTTGGTGTTCACAGTGTAATAGCATTTACCACTCCATTCATAGAATGTAAATCACTATTACATTTTATAAATCCACATGATTTTTGTATTATTTTTGAAAGTAATTTGCAGCACCGAAAAAATGAGACAAGAAGATGGAATGATACAGAAGAGCGATAAGATTTAAAATAAAACGTGAAGCAGAAAGAATCTTTAAGCACAGTGCCGTGCTTGGAAAATGTGTTATGACTGTGCACAGGAAGGTAGAGGGGGTACGTGAAAGCTCACCCTTCACTTTCAGGTTAGCAGAACACTTGGCGTTGGCAGCAGTGAACACCACCTCACCAGTTTGAGGCACTTTACAGTTGTATAAGACCAAAGTGTGTTTGGCACCGTCCTCCACGATCTCAATGTCCTGCAGATAGCCGACAAACTTCAGTATTTCAGCAAAAATATCAAGACTAAAAGGAAGGTTGTCAGAGCAAGGCTATGGTCAATTCACTTTCATTCATTAGCTAATGAGATTTTTTACATTCACATACTTCATATCCTTACCCTGACAGGTTATTACAGGATATGTGAATGAAAACATTTCAAGACTTGAGATTCTTAATGAAATCTATTTCCTGATTTAGTGAAAATGAAAGTGAATTGAACCAAAGTTAAGAGAATATCTGCTGAGATGGGTTTTTTTTAATGAGACATACGGCAGATGGACTGAGGACTTCTCCGTTGAGTTTCCACTGGCCGTGGACATCATCCTCACTGAGCTCAACCTCGAATCGAGCCGTTTCTCCATCAAACACCTCAGTGCCATACATCGGCCGAACAACCTTGATGTGACGAGCTGACGTTTAAGAGAGGGAACAAAATTCTTACTGAAGATGCTCAAACATTTAAGAACTCACAGAAAATTCACATAAATACACATACACACATAAAATATACAAAAGCACACAAACGACAAACAAAACCACAGACAATACAACAGAAAAATCAGGCACTCATTCTGGTGGAAGAACACTACAAGATATTTGGACTGGTTTTCCTTCCAATATTTCAAGAGAGCCTTTCTCTAGAAACTCTTGTAGTGTTTTCTACCATTTTTGGAAGGGCAAAGAGATAAGGGAGACCACATTCATGTCTTGATGAAGTAATGAAAGCAACTACGAAAATCTGGGTGATGGGCTTGAGGTGAGGTTAGGAGGTGGTGCCGGTGAAGGGTAAGCCAAAGAGGTGCAACAAAAACAGGGGAAGTTGCCTCAACAGTGGTGTGTGTCTTTACCTTCAATGTAAAGCATTGCTGTTGTCTTGTCTGTTCCACAATCACATACGTATTGTCCTTTGTCTTTGTCCCCGACTTTCTTGATGACGAGGGTTCTGCGTTTTCCCTCAGCCTTAATGGACACCATCTTAGTGGCCTTAACTTCAGCCTCATTGTGGTACCACATGACATCGACGTCTTTGCTGAGCTCGCAATCTAGAACCACCTTGTCTTTCTCCACTGCAGTATAGTCTTGCAGTTTAACTGTGAAGTATGCATCTCCCTCTGGAACGGAAATGGTTGGGTGACTCTCCATTGCACATAGAGAACTCATATACATGGCACAAGACAAACAAAACACAAGACAGTCAAAAAAAGACGAGGAACACGAATGTGTGACACAGAAAAACATATAACGACATACAACGCAGATAAACAATGTCTTACAAATACACAATAACTTTGTTTTGTGGACCTGGACAGACACAAACATGGACAAACTGTGGAATTAGCTGTGAGTAAGAAGAAGTAGAGACATTGGATGAGGAGGACAGGCAAGTATTCTTGGATTTACCTATGACCGTCAGGTTGGCCATGGAAGGAATTCCTTTAGCCTCAGCCTTAATTTGGCAAGTATCATCTAGCGTCACTTCGTTTATTTCTAGCACATGTTTCTTTCCATCCACACGAGTGACCACTGTTCTGCTCGGGTGGATTTTAACATCGTTCCTGTACCAGGTGACCGGGATATTCTCATGAGAGAGCTCCAGCTCAAACACAGCTGTTTTACCTTCCTTTACAGTTTGGTCCTTTATCGGCGAGATAAATTTGAGCCTGATACCTATAAGTGTATTAGTAAGGCATATTCATATGAGTTAGCTCAAAAGAGGAGGCAACCAACTCATCAACAGAGTCATCATAATAAAGTTTCTGCTAGTTATATCCAGCAATGGCAGTCCAGCACTTACCCTCCACTGTGAGTCTAGCTGTTGAAGTTTTGCCCAAAACCTCAATCGTATATTCATCCTCATCATCAAACTCACAGCAGTTAATGATTAGCATATGCGTCTTTCCATCACTGATGATGTCATATTTTTGGTCAGGGCTGATGATGTCAGCCCCTCTATACCACATGACCTTAGAAACATCCTTTGTGATGGTGCATTCAAACTTGGCCTGTTTCTTTTCAGGCACAGAAACGTCCTTCAGTGGGACAACAAATTCCATTTCGATTTCTGGGTTAAAAGGTGACACAGGTACAGTACATCAACAAAACAACAAAACACATGAACAGCACAGTTCTACACTCAGTGGCGAGTTTACCATGTACACCCTCAAATGTACTAGTGGGCTGTACCCTTCTATGGCTCTAGAAGTTTATGCAATCACACTACAGGGATGTCAGTGGGTATTGACATGAAATCCTGAGTCATTCCTTGTTGCAGACTAGACTGTGGCTCTCTGATGGTAAACACGGCTCATCCCATCTTATCCCACAGAAAACCTGTTGGAGACATCTTCAGGTTATACAGGTCATCTAAGCAAACTGATGTCATTTTGCACTCCCGGGATCGTTTAAAAATATGGTCTCCTTTGCAGCGAGATGTAAAGGAACTCCATGTGACGACAGCTGAAATGAAGTCATCAAGGAATGGTTTCTTGCTCATAACAAGGGTCTTCATGCTTGCCAAGGAAACATTCACCAAAAAATCACTGTAGTGTTGACACGAGGAACGACCAATTCATCTTTCAGTTCAGTTCAAATCAAATCAAATTCTGACAAATTGTGAAAAGAATCTTCATTCTTCAAGTCGCTCTGCTTTCTACTGGTCTTGAGTTTTTTATCAAATCCTAATCAGACTAGTTGCCTCCTGTTTGTGACTATTGGGAATAGCTTCCCTGACATTAAATCAAACAGCTCTATTAATTTAGGGAAACCCAGGCAATGTAATTTCATGTCTGGGGGAGCTATCAGTTCAAGAACATAGTGTAAGTAATAAACTGGCCACCATATGTAGATTTAACATAAAACATTTAACCACAGACAGTACGAATATAGAGTGACATCACCACACACATTTCCCATGTATGTCAAGCCTGAAAGACCAGATGGATTTACATTTTCCACTGAACAGACTGTACAACAAACAGAACAAATAACAACAAAACAGCATGATGGAATCAACACAGGACACCGCTTTGGCCTTTGGAAATATTCGAAATCCCGAATCAAAATTTCTTCTCTTCTTCTTGGGCTGCATAAAGTCTCAAAGAATGGTACATTAACAAGAATTCGACTTGTCAACCCTATTAAATAAAGATTTAAGGTCCGCACTCACAAGGCCGCAATGCTTTATTTTATTGTCAACGGACCTTATGCCTTTATTTTTACAGCAAATATCCTAAAATCATGGTACATGGTAATTCCCGTTCTGGATGCCAGGAGTTCTGCTTACCTTTAACATTGAGCATTGCGCTGGTTGTGGCATTCAGAGCCTGGTAGGACACTTCACCGGCTTGGTCCAGTTGGCAATTTTTCAGTGTAAGCCTACGCACCGCACCCTCCATTTGGATGTCGCATGTCTGATGAATATATTGAAGTAAATTTATACATAATGGGTAGTCAACATCAACATGCAAATGCACAACTACATACAAGACTTATGTGACACTTTGTGAAAACAGGATCCATCCAGTCTTACCGGGGATCTTGTCAAAACCTCTCCTTTGAGCTTCCATTCCCCTGGAATATCCTCCTCAGAGATCTCTGTCACAAACATGGCATCTTCCTTCTCGACCACCTCAACGCTCGCCAATGGCTTCAGGATCTCAGCCTCCCGCTCTGAGAAAGAGGTTTTTATTGGTGAATTAATATCAAAAGAATGATAGAAAGGTAAGTAAAGTACTTGAGGGACTTAAAGGAAGGTAAGTAGGTAGATAAACCTCCTAGTGTTAGCTTGGCAGTGTAGACGTGTCCTTCCACCTCCATGGCATACTCTGCTACATCTTCAGGCTGACAGTTCTTGATGGTGAGCGTCAGCTCTTTTCCATCCTTCTTGATCTCAACCTTATCAGAAGGAGTGATCTCATTCTCTCCTTTGAGCCACTTCCAGTTAGGAGTGTCCTTGTAGAGTGCGCATTTAAATGTAGCAGCAGCCTTCGGTTTCACGTGCTGGTCTCTCAGTGGTTTCACAATCCAATCTTTAACAATTTCTGTTGGAGTTTAACATGATTTAATCAGCGCCCATCACACCACTACATAGACAATATGCACCAAAGCAGAGCAGCTAAAACAGGCTTAGTTGATCTAATTTCAGGTGGCTTTCAATAACTTAAATAATGTTTATGGGTTGAAAACCAATGTACTTCATAATGGTGCTTGAATCTAGTTTTGAATTGTACATGACGTTGTGTAATATTCAGATCAATCATGAAAAATTATTGTCATCAGCGTACAAATAAATCTGATGTAATGTAACATGCAAACTGAAAATAATAATGGGCCAAACATGGTGCCCTGAGGTACAACAAACACAATTTCTGCCCTAATCCACTCCAATGTACTGAATATTTCTTCAGGAAGCATTGGTATTGATGTGTGCGACTGTGTTTAGGGACATGTACAATATCTTCTGCTGCTTACCAATCACTTTGACATTTGTTGAGGTCTTTACATCCTCCTGGCCAGACACTTCACATGAGTAGGCACCAGCGTCCTCATCAGAGCTTTTCTGGATGGTCACAGCGTGCTGCATACCAATAATATTGATCTGAATCTTGCCGGCTTTTTTCTTCAGCACCTCACCGTTTTTCTTCCATATCACCTCTCTCTCTTTGTTCAACTCACAGGTCATATACACAGGCTGACCGTTCAAAGCTGAAGTCTCCTCCTCCAGCTCTTTGATCCATTTCACAGGTAGCTCTGTGGGAAGATGATAACATGATGAGCAATCTGACAAAGGCTTACATAGGCTCACAAGAGATTCTATGTCTGGTCCCATGACACCAAGAAGATCTAGTACAAAGCTTTAGTATCTTTGGTGTTATTTTTAGCCCTGAAAAAAGATATACATACCTTCAACAATGAGCTTGGCTGAGCATGATATTTCCTTGCCAGCATTCTTGGCCACACAAGTATATTCACCAGTGTCAGACAGCTGGACATCAATAATGTTCAACTTGCGATCTTTACCATCAGAGGTGAACTTGTGCTTGGGGCTCTCACGCAGGTTGCTGCCATCTTTCATCCATGAAGTGATGGCAGTGGAAGGCGAGACCTCACATTCAAACACAGCAGCAGAGCCGATAGACTCGGCCTCCTTCAACACAATGTCCTTAAGCTTCTTGGTGAACTTCAGAGGCACAGCTTTAAGTTTGAATCCTCCGAAGGGGTCTTCTGGGGGTGTTGGACCTCTCCCACCAGGTTTCAAACCACGGCCCCTGCCTTCTCCAGGGGACGGGGTCTGCTTGGCTGAAATACAAATTGAAGACAAAAAATCAATTCACATTTAAATTTCAAGATAGATTATCTGGCATCATCTTTGCTGAGAATTCCTAATTAATTGAATTATTAAGACAAAGACTTACCTTTCATCCCTCTACCTCTACCTCTTCCTGCTTCCTCTGCTGGTTGACCCTCTGTTCAGAAACAGTTTAAATGAATTTGCTGCACACAATGTAATCATATGTTAATCTGTCTTCATAAACATGGCAGTGCCAGGAGAATGTAATGTCCACTTCAATGAACAAGGAAATATGAAGTGATGATGATGGTAAATATATGAAATAATGAGAATGAATAGAACGCAATGGTGTTAAACAATGTAGACAACACAAATGGATGAATAATGTATAATTAAGACATTACAGTGATGAAGCTTTAACACAATGAAGACATGGAATGACAAACAGAAATGTAAAGATGGCATGAGTGGGGAAAACACATGTTGGACTGACAGGAATGAAATGATATCAGAACGGTAGACACACAAATGACACAACAGAAATGACATAAAGCAATGAATATGACCAGACAGGAATGGTAATTAACATAAGTACAAGAGAAAGATGGTGTAAATCGCGTCACACTTAAGATATGATGAGGTAAAGACGATTTAAGTGCAGGCATGATGGTGGGAATGGGTGGATATTATTCAAGGCATGAAGGGGGGGTTTTTCCAAGTCACCACCCAACACGTTGGGGCCACCACCATCTCACCTCTCCTGGTCACCCCTGGAACCTCCAGAGCACCTTCCTCTCCTTCACCTTCCCAGTCTTCAGAGCCATAACTCTCCCGGGGAACCAGCTCCCAGCCCCAGACCTCTTCCTCCCCCTGTTTAGTCTCTTCCTCAGCCTCAGACTCTTCTTTAAACACTTCCTCCTCCGGCTGGGTGGCAACCTTCTTTATTTGCACTGCACCAGGAGAAACTTCCTTCACTAGGGGAATCTTTCCTTTACCAGGCTTTGCTGATTCTACAACTTTCTCCTCCTCTGGTGAAGGCTTCCTTGGGACTTTTTTGAGAATGACAGCTTCAATAGAGTCTTTTGGTGTAACAGTTTTAGGAATCTTTTTCAGTTTATCAACACTCAGCTTCCTCTCAACTGGGACTGTCTCTGCTTCTTTCAGCTTCGCAACCTTGGGAGATGGTGTCTTTTTCAACTCAACCTTCTTGAGCTGCTCCACAGGCTTCAAAACCACTTCTTCCTTTTCTTCCTTCACCTTTGGTGTAACTCCCTTCTTTATCTGCAGAGGTTTGGGCTCCTCAGGAACCTTCTCAGGTTTCTTAACAGAAGCTGGAACATGAGACACTGTCTTCTCTGCAGGAATTGCGTCAGCTTCCTTTGGCTTCTCTGGCTTCTTCTCAGGAGCCTCAGGGATCTCAGGTTTCTTCGGTCTGACTTCAGGCTCTCGTTCTTTCAGTTTTTCATCTGGACTTGTGCGGCGACGGTGCAGGTCATCTGTTGGCTTCCTTTCTTTCTCCTCTGGTGGTTTCTTCTCAGGCTCTGCAGCCTCTTTGGAAGGCCTGGAGAAGGGCTTCAGCTTCACGCTCTCAATCTCTTGCTCTAGTGGTGAGATTTTCTTCACCTTGGTTGGTGCTTTCACCTCATCAGGCTCTTTCTCTGGAGTTTTCTTTTTATCTACTGGTTTCAGCACCTTGGCTGGTGGCTCCTTTTCCTCTGCAGGAGCTTTCTCAGGTTTCTTTGGAGGTTCTTTAGTTTCCACCTCTCTGGGGATCCTCTCTCCCTTCTGGAAAGGTACAGCATCCCTGTCTGGCCTCTCCTTTTCATCTTTCTCGGGCTCCTCAGCTGATTTAATAGGCTTCTCAAATGGTTTGAGTTTGACTACTTCTGGTTCTGCTTCATCTGAAGGCAATTTTTTCACTTTCTTCAAGGCTGCACTAGGTTGTGCAGGTTCCTCCTCCTGTAAGGCTTTGGGAGTTTTCTTCAGATAAATCTTATCTTGTGGTTTCTCATCCTTGGGGATGCCTTTCTGGCGGGTCCATGCATCTTTAGGAGCTTCTTTCTGTTCCTTGTCTTTAGGCTTTATGATTTCTGGCTTTTTCACCACATCTGTTTTCTCTCGAGGTTTCCTCTCTTCTGCAGGTCTCCTGGTGGCAACTGACATCTCGACAACCTCTTCTTTGTGCACTATCTCCTCAACATGAAACACTGTGGTCTTGGTGACCTTCTGAGGTTTTTCTTCTTCTTCAGCCTCTTTAGGTGAAACTGATGGAATCTTCTTCAGTTTGATAATCTCCTGCTCCTCTTCCACTTCCTTCATGATCCTGGTTGTTTTCTTCAAGGTGGGAATCTCAAATGTCTCAGCCTCTTCCAACTGAATTTTACCTTTTTTGTGCAGAACCATCATTTCTGAGGCAGCAAAGGTTTGACATTACTTGTTAACAATTAACTGACATTGCATTTTGTACAAACACAAACTCAACACTTAGAAAATGAGTGAAGTATAAATACAAAGAAAATAAAAAAGATAATTCTTAAACAACTTAACATTACATGACTACAGTAACAAAAACAAAAGAGACATAAAGGAGGACCAACACGAGAAGACTTTCACAGAAAACAGTTACTACAGAAAACATGTCTATATTAATATAAAATTATTAACTTTAAAGTGTTTTGCAGAGTGTTTGCTTTGATATGTATGTAATAAACTTAAAAGAGCTAATTAGTGGTAAACTCCCAACAGTGTACCAGCAACTTTTTAGATCTGGGGATGCTACTGGGCGCGAGTCAGGGGGCGTATATTTATTTATGACATCCTGCAATGTGCTGTGCCCTGTATGTAGTGAAGTAGAGTAAGTGGTAATCGTTGCTCCTACCTTTCTTGACTCCTCCCGGTGCTTGGACAGGTCCCTTGGTTTCATCTAATACAAAAGTATAGTTCAAAAAGTTGTTAATCAGGCTATCTAATCTGTCATGAACAGCAATTAACTGATTAAAAAAATGGGAAGACCTTAAGAAACTGTGAGAAGTTGTCATAAAACACATTCAGAAACAAATAATCTGAATCAGAATTCGGATGACACAAAGCAAAGTAGTCCAATACCACATGATTTAGCTGGATAATGAGGAATAGGTAAAGATAAAGAGGTGGTATAAAGCTAAGTTCTGTCAATGACCAATGGGGCATGCTTGTGTTGGATTCAGGGTAGAGTTAATTAAAGATGACAAACAAGACAGACAACATGAAAAGACAATGCAACAACACAGCTAGAGACTGTACTACTACTAAAGGTCTTATCGACCCGGATAAGACAGACTGACGACTCAACAAACAGTGAACATTTGCAGTGATTAAATAAGATGTACATAAGATGAAAAGGACTGAAACCCCAAACAAAGAGTTTGTTTCCTTCTCAGTCTTTCAGATACCTTTACTATCTTCTATCTTCTCAACTATGATTGGTTTTTCTTCTTCCGTCTTGGTTGGTTCTTCAGTCTTCTCAACAGGCTGATACTTGGTCACTTCAATTATAAAAGAGGAAATTGAAGTATTTCAAAGTATCACTAAAACACACACAGAGTTGGTATCAATTCTTTAAGGATTCTTGTCTGGGTACCTGGCTTTATTTCTTCTTTTGGAGTCACTTTTTTCTCCAACTTCTCTGTCTTGTCAGTGACATCAGGCCTTTTGACAACTTCTTGAAGTTTTACAGCAGCCTGTGGTTTGCTCTCTTCAAGTACAAGGTATACAGGGAATTCAACAGAAAGCTCTGCACACACTCTGCTTTCTACCTCTATGAGCTTGAGACCAAAAAGATGCTGAAGATTATTCTTATTACTATTTTGTGTTCATAACCACCTGGTACTAATGGTAATGTCTTGTATTTCTTCAGGAAAAAGTCTGAAAGATTTATATTTGCTCAAGAGTGACATTCTTTTATGAATGCCTTAAGAAAACCTCACACAGAAACACACAGATATAAACATAAAAACACATTCAAAAGAGAAGTTGGGTACCTTCTTCAGGAGTAGTTGTCTTTACTAGTTGCTCTTTGACTTGTAGTGGCGACTCCTTCTCCTTCACAGGAACTTGGAAATGAAATTATAAGACAATCAGGACCTCTCTAAGATTGATGTGGTAAGCATTGACCATGCAAGGACAAATAACACAGACAGAACACAAAAATCTACAATGAAAACAGACAGATTGGAACACAGTTTGAAGAGGCAAGGCTGTTTTGCCAAGATGTTTCTACAAAAACATTCCTTACCTCATCTGTGCAAAACATTTCTCAATAAACACGGGTTCAGTGAAACATAACAAACACAACAAACAAAGAATTAGAAAAACTTAACATACAACATCAATCTGTGGTAGATAAAAAAAAGAGGTGTGGTTGTGACAAAAATCAAAAGAGACTGTCTCAGTCGATAGCATGACGGTTCTTCACAATGAGCAAGAATACATTTTGTGCCCGAACAAAATGGGTGATATGACATGGATATCCTCTTGAAATGATGAAATATGACACTGACATCCTTAAGGGTATGAAAACGAAGAGGTGCACAACAATGTTTGGTGCTCAGATCAAAAACACGTGCTCGGTGACACATAACATTTTTCCCTTTATACCTCTGGAAGATTCTTGAAGGGAGACATTTTCCTTCCCTACTGGTTCCAAAGACAAAACCTTCGTTTGTTTGATGGACTGAAGCCCTTGAGCTTCTCCCTTCTTTCTGCTTATGGTTTCAACTTCCTGGAGAGGGATATATCTGACGTCTACTTCCAGATGAGACTGTTCGACTTCTGATTCCCATTTCTTAGTGGCACGTCCCCCGTATTCTGGATAAGAGTCTGTTTTGTAGTCAGGAGTCTTTTTCTCAATAATATTTGGCTTGGTTTTATCTGTTACTGAAGGTTCTCTGACTGTGGGCACCATATCAATATAAGATTTTGTCTCTCTGTTGAACTCTGTTGCAGGTTTGTTTTTTTCTTTCTTGATTATCTCTTGAGATGGATGCATTTCCTCATTTATTTTTGTGGGTGTAACTAACGCTTCTCCTTTAATGTGTTCATCTTTAATGTCCATTTTAGCAGATATAGTTGTCCTCTTTTCCTCTTTTGTTGTGGCGCTGTCCTTGAGAGTTTGTTCTTTTCTGGTATATTTTTCTGGCTCATTGTCTGCAATCAGCATTTCTTTAGATGTCACCTCAGTTGCAGGTGTTACTGCAGCTCTGCTTTCAATGTGTTCCTGCTTCATTCTTGTTCCTTCAATAGGACTAACTTTAGCTGTTTTATCTTTAACTGTGACTATCTTTGATTTAATTTCTTCTACTGTAAAATCAGATTTATTGGTTTCATGTAAAGTCTGTTTTGGAAACTCTATTTGAGTATAGGTGTATTTTTCAGAAATATCTTCGCCTGGCAGTAATTCTATAGTGGCAAAGTCTGGTCTGGTTTTATGTCTTTCAAATGGAGTCACTGTGGTGGTTTTGTCACCAAGTATTTCAACCTTCGACTTGCTTTCTTGAACTTCTTCAGTTTGATCTAACCTCTGACTGTTATCTTTTGTGGCTTTGTCTTTCTTTAAAGAGATGTTCTCTAACATGTAAGTCTCCTTTTTTCTTTTTGTAGTGTCTTTTACTAGATCGTCAGGTGTTATATACCTTTGTGGAGTATCTAATATAGTCTCTCCTTCTCTCATAATCAATGGTTTCTCATATGCAACATCCATTACAGGCGTCCTTGAAGACTTTCTTTCTATTTGTTCTTGCTTCAATTCTGCAGTTGTAGTAACACTGTGAAGAACATCCTTAACTGTGTCTGTTCTGGACTGAATGCCTTCAACTGTAACCTGTGCTTGGTTTTTCAGGGAGTCTGGTTTCTTTGGAGATGTACTGTCATATTTAACCTCCTCATGCTTTGTGACAACTGAGTCTGTTTTAGCACTTTCTCCTGTTAAAGTTTCTTGAGTCTTTAGGTTAGCAGCAGCTGTCACCTCTGCCTTTTGTTGTTTCTGTTTTGTTTTGTCAGTTTCAAATTGATTTGTGAGTTCCTTTGACTGAATATCTTTATCTATAATCTCTTGTTTTTGGAAAACAATTTGCACACTTTCCTTAGAGGAATCTGGACTTTGTGAATGTCTTACATGGGAAACCTCACCAGATGTATAAACATTCTCTTTCCTTGATGCAATGTCTTTTACTTGCTTGTCAGGTATAATAAGTCTTTGGAGGGTGCCTGATTTAACATCTTCATATTCAGCTATTAGATGTTTTTCAGATGCAACCTGCATCACAGGTGCTAAAACTGTTCTGTCAACTTGTTCCTGTTTTGTTTCTGTTGCTTCAAATGGTGCAACACTACTGTACTCATCTTTAACTGTTACTGTCTTGGACTGGATTTCTTCAACTGTAGTTTTTGCACCTTTGCCTAACTTCTGTTCTTCTTCTGATTCTGATTTCTTTGACTGAGTGACTTTGATCGCAGTGTCTGTTACCTCTGTTGCAGGAGAAACTGCTGCTTTTGTTTCAGTTAGTTTTGGTCTGGATTTCATGTGTTCAACTGGAAGAATTATGGTGCTTTTGTCCATTAAAGTAAGGTTTTCTGGAGTGTCTTGCTCCACCAAAGTATGTCGATATGTTACTTCTGGTTCAGTTGCAAATGTGGTCTTTCTATCCCGTTGTTTCTTTCTATCAGGCATTTTCTCTTTAACGTGACTTACTTTCTCTGTTTTATCTTTAACTAAGTCTATTTTTGACTTGATCTGTTGATCTATAATGTTTTCTGTTTCAGATAACATCTCACCTTTCTCCTCATTCCTCTTTAGAGAAACATCCCTTTGCTCATAAATGTCCTCTTGTCTTGATGCAATGTCTTTAACTAGCTTGTCTGGTATAACAAATCTTTGAAGAGTGTCTGAAATAACATCTCCATCTTTCAGTATCTGAGATTTTTCAGATGCAACCTCCATCACAGGTGCCACTGAAAACTTTCTTTCAACTTTTTCCTGTTTTGCTTCATTTACTTCAAATGGCGCAACACTACCATATTCATCTTTTACTGTGACTGTCTTGGATTGGATTTCTATCACAGTGGTTTTCGCATCTTTGCCTGACCTCTGTTCTTTCTCTTTTAGGGATTTCTTGAAATGGGTGTCCTCATCTAGAATCTCTGATGTTTTGTCAGACTTCTGCCTTTTTTCTGTTTTGGTTGTTTCCTTCCTCTCCTTCCTTCCTACCTGTGAAATGTGTTCTGACTCATCTCTTGCCTTGAGAGCATCTTTTTTCATTAGTACCTCTGTTTTTGTTAACTCCATTTCAGGGTAAACTGCTGCCTTTGTTTCTGTTTGTTTCTTTCTGGTTTTCATCTCTTCAGCTGAAAGAACTGTGGAGGTTTTGTCCGAAATGGTTAGTTGTTCTTGATATTCTTGCTCTATCAAAGGCTGTGTAACTTCGACTTTCTCTGGTTTATCTCTAATTATGTTTGCCTTTGATTGGACTTGTTCAACTGTGATATTTTCGGAAGAATCTGTTTGAACAGCTGCATCTTTTACTGTCAGTATTTTTTCAGAGGTAGCCTCTATCAAAGGTGACACTGAAAACTTTCTTTCAACTCTTTTGTGTTTTGTTTCTGTCACTTCAAATGGAGTAACACAACCATATTCATCTTTGACTGTGAATGTCTGGGACTGGATCTCTTCAGCTGTCCATTCTTTAGATGGTGTAACTGAATCATTTCTTCTACCTTCTTCCTTCCTTGTTGGTTTTGTCTTTACAGTTTTGTCTTTGATTGCTTGTACTGTTCTCTTGTGAGTTTCAACTAATTTTTCTTGAGAAATATGATCTGGCTTCTCTGCTGTTATTTCCATCTCAGGTGTAACTGCCACTTTTGTCTCAGTTTGTTCCTGTCTTGTTTTCTTCTCTTCAATCTGAGCAAATTTGTCAGTTTTGTCTTTCTCTGCATCTCCTTCTGACTTTCTGACCTTCTTTTGAGGAATCCTTTTAAAGTGACTGATGTCCTCCTTTCCTGTTACTTCAACAGTTCTTTTGGTTGCAGCATATTTTTCTAGAGCATCCTCTTCGACCAAAGACTTTGCAAAGGTTACATTAGCTTCAGTTGCCTCTGAGGCCATGCTGTCAATTTGATCCTGTCTTTTTAGTGTTTTCTTTTCAATGGGAGCCACCTTGTCTGTTTTACCTTTAACTGGGACTGAGTTTGAGCTGATTTCTTCTACTGCAATCTCTTTTTCTTTTCCGGAAGTAATATCTTTGCCATCAGATGAAATAGTCTGTTGTGGAAAATCTTTATCTTTCAATATCACAGGTTTTCCAGCTGCCTCCTCCATCAGAGGTAACACTGAAGTCTTTCTTTTGACTTGTTCCTGTTTAATTTCTGTTGCTTCAAAGGGAGTAACACTACCATATTCATCTGAAACCCTGACTGTCCTGGCCTGGAGTTCTTCAACTGAAATCTTTTTAGATTTGGCTGACTTTGGCCTTTCCTCTTTCTTATCTACCTTTGGACAAACCAGCTCTGGTGTGTCACCTTTGATGGTTTCTTCAGGTACAGTTTCCTTGGCAGTATCTACCCTCAGCAATTGCTCCTGTTCCTGTTTGGTTTTCTTCTCTTCAGCAGGAGGTATTTGGCTTTTTTTGTCAATAATTGGAACAACCACTCTCTGGAATTTTTCATCAATTATATCTACAGTCTTTGGTAACTTTTGTAGTTTCTTTATCTTTGGTGTTTCCTCATTTGAGGAACTGAGTTCAGGCTTAGCAATTCCCTCGTTTCCTGTTTTTTCTGTTCCATCAATTTTTTCTCGAGTATCTTGCTCTTCCAAAGACTTTGTGTATGTTGTGTCTAGCTTATCTGAAACTTTCCTTTTTATTTGCTGTTTGGGTGCTTTTGGTGTCCCATCTTTAATGGAAGTCACTTTTTCAGTTTTATCCTCAACTTTGACAAATTCTGAGGGGATTTCTTTGTCTGCAAACTGTTTAGTTTTGGCTAACCTTTCTTGTCTCTCCTTCTGGGATGGTAATTCCTTTGGAGATACATCCTCTGACACATAATTTTCCTTATCAGCTTGTGCAAACTCAGCTTCTTTGATTTGTACATGTTTTTCAGGAATAGCTTCTACTTTAAAATCTTTAGAAGTTGCCTCCATCATGGGTGTGAGTGAAACCTTTCTTTCCATTTGTTCTTGTGTTGATTTTGTCTCTTTAAGAGATGTAACTTTAAAAGTTGTATCTTTTACTGTACTGACCCTAAGTTGGTGTTGTTCCACCGTAATCTGTTGAGGTTTGATAAATTTCTGTTGTGCTTCCTGTAGAGATACTGATTTGTTCTCTGTCGTATCGATATCCTTGTCAACTGCTGCATGCTCTGTGATAATTTCTTCCATTTTAGCAGGCTCTTCAGGTGTCCTGTGTTTAGTGGGAGTCACTTTGCCAGTTTTATCCTTGACTGTGACAAACTTTGATGGAATCTTTTTGTCTGCAACCTCTTTAGCTTTGGCTAACTTTTGACGTCTCTCTTTCTGGGTTGGAAATTCCTTTGGAGATATAGGAGATACATCCTCTGACACATCATTTTCCTTATCAGCTTGTGCAAAGTCAGCTTCTTTGATTTGTACATGTTTTTCAGGAACAGCTTCTATTTCAAAATCTTTGGAAGTTTCCTCCATCGCAGGTGTGAATGAAACCTTTCTTTCCATTTGTTCTTGTGTTGGTTTGATCTGTTTAAGAGGACTAACTTTAAAAGTTTTATCTTTTACAGTACTGATCTTTAGCTGGTCTTGTTCCACTAAAATATCTTGAGGTTTGGTAATTTTTGGTGCTGGTTCTTGTGGAGATACTGATTCCTTCTGTGTTGTATCAATTTCTGTGTCAGCTGTTGCAAGCTCTGTGAGGAATTCTTTAATTTTTTCATGTTTTTCAGCATCATCTACCACACTCACAGGTGTACTTAAACCCTTTTTGGGTTTCCTCTGTAACATCTGGCTTTTTCCTTGCATTACTTCCTCTTTCTTTGGAGAAATCACCTCTGGCTCAGTAATCGCTTCTTTACTTGATGCACTCTGTCTTATATTTTCTTTAGCTGTTGGCTGCTTTTTGGAAACATCTTCTGCAATTGTTGATTGAAATTGATCATTTATCTCCCCTACATCTGTAACTGAGGGCTTTCTTTGGGTTTCTGTTGTATCTTTGATCATTAGAACTTTAGAATATTTGTCTTTAACTGTGGTAACATCTGATTGTATTGACTCTATAGCAGCTTCTTCAGGTTTGGCTAGCTTCTGTATTTTCTCTGTTTGTGACTCTTTAGGCGTTTCTTCTGTTAAATCTACAACTGGTGCCTGTCTTTCAAGCTGTTCTTGCTTTCTCAGTTTCTCAGTTGTAGCAACTTTTGAAAGTTTGTCCTCAGCTGTGACTGTCTTTGATTGGACTTTTCCCTGTTTAATTTCAGTGTCAAATGTTGTTTGTGCTTTTTCTGTTGCTAATAGTTTTTTACTTTCCACTGAAGACTTTCTTTCAATTTTTTCCTCTTTTGATAGTGCCCTCACTCCAGTTGGAGAAATTTCATCTTTCTCTTCTGTTGATGCCTGTTTTACTTTACTGGGAGTGACATCAACAGTTTTGTCTGTAATTCTGACCACCTCTGACTGGAAATCTTCAACTTCACCTTTAATCAGCTTCTGTTTCTGAGCTACCTCTTTCTTTTGGGAAATGGCCTCTTGCTTTTCTTTTTCCTTAATCGAAGACGTTCTCATACTTTGCTTCGTCTTTGTTTTCTTCTCTTCAGTGGGTGTTAATTTGTCAACTTTGTCCTCTCTGACTTCTGACTGAACTTCAACTGTAATATTATCTTTCAGTGGTACTTCTTTTATTTGAGGTGTTGCTTCTAACAAAATAGCTTCTTTTCCTTTTTCAGTTTTTGATGTTGGGTCTTTTCTTGTGTTCAGTTTTGATGGAACATCTTTAACAGCACACTCTTCAGTTTTGGCAAACGTTTGTCCTTTTTCCTTTTTGGACACTCCTCTCTTGGGAGCTTCTTGCTCTGTTGATGATTTTATGTATGTTTCTTCCAAAACAGGAGTTGATGCTTTTCTTTCAGTTTGTTCCTGTCTTGTCTTTATCACTTCCTTCAGAGGAATTGTTTGTTGCATGTCTTCAGCTGTAACCGTCTCTGGTTGGACTTTAAAGTCTACATCTTTGCTTTCTTTTAATGCCTGTTCTCTTTCTTTTGAATGAATAGGCTTTGTAGAAGGGATGTCTCTTTTACTAACAGTGTCCTCTCTATTGGGTTTCATCTCTGTTGTTCCCTCCATAGGACTGATTTTGACTAGTTTGTCTTTAAGTGTAACTACTTTAGAGCGGATGGATTCAGGTTGAAGCTCCCTGGTTGACTTTGGCAGTTTTTCAGAAGGCAAGATTTCTTTGATCGTTGTTACCTCCATCACAGGTACATCTGAGGCTTTTCCTTCTGTCCTTCCCTGTTCTGACTGTTTTATCTCTTTTTCTTTGACCATGACTGCCTTCGACTGAAAGCTGTCAAAGTCTCCTGTTTTTTCTACAGTCTCTTCTTTTTGTATCAATGGTTGTATTTTCTTTTTAAAGACCTCCTTTGACTGTCTTAATTCATCAGGTAGTTCCTCACTTTCTCTAAAATGTTCCTCGGTTCTAGTTAATTTTTCAGGAATCTCTTCCCACTGTAATTCTTTATTTGTGATGTCTAATTCAGGGTCTTTTGGTTCCTGTGTAGCTGGTTTCTTTTTTAAAGAATCAACTTTGTCCTTTTCTTTCTTTAGTATGTCTTTAGAAACTCCTGACTGAATTTCTTCAACTTTAGTTTCATCCACATGTGACACATTTTTCAAAAGTTTCTTCTCTGTTACAGCAAATTCACCTTCCTTACATTGTGACTCTGATGACTGACTGGATTGTGAACCTATTTCTGGTCTGACTGGTTTCTCAGCTAATGTTTTCTGTTTGGCAGACTTGGGTTTTGCAGTAACTTCTGTCTTTGTATGGATGTCTTCAGTAACATGCGGCTTTTCATCTGCCTCCACAGATTTGACAATTCTAAGTTTGGAAAATACCTCCTCTGTTTGTTCAACAAGCTCTGAAGAATCAATTTGTTGTGTCTTCGAGGTGATTTCAATATTTTCAGTTTTCTCTTCCTGCTCAGTGTGCTTTAGTTTCCTCTGGAGATTGTCTTTTGCTAAAGGCTTACTGTCTGTCATACTGAGTAACTCAACTGGTGATTTAGGTTTTTCTTTGAACCCCTGTGTGATAATACCTTCCTTCTTTTCAGAGTCTGCCTCACAGGTCTCCTTCTGTCTTTGATCAGAAACAGCTTTGACTAAAATTTCTGGACTCTCATCTTTTGTTTTTTCTTTTCTAGAAACTTCCTCTTTGTCTTTAGTGGCTTTTGTAATGTCTTTTATTTTTACACTTACTGTTGGAGAATCTATTTTTCTGACAGAAAACTCTTCGACTTGAGATTTTTGTTCGGTAGGTTTATCCTGAAATATCACACCTTTTTTAGTTTTGACCATTTCTTTTGTTTTTGGGATGACTCCTGTTTTAACGCCCAGTATCATTGAACCATTAGTGACAGATTTCTCACCACTTATTTCAGATTCTTCATCAGGTTCTTGCATTGTACTTAAAATCTCTTTGTGCAGCAAAGATTTGATAGATTTGCCAATGATTTCTTTGTTGTCCTTTTCTTCAACAACTTCTTCTTCTTGTTCCATGACCTTCTCTGCAGAGGATACTTCCTCTGATACATAACCTTTCAGGATCTTCTGAGTTTCTACTCTTTTCTCAGCCGCTTGGTGATGGAAGATTTTAAGAGTTGTGAAGAGAAAGCACCATAGAGCAGTGCCAAGAGATTAGGAAAAAAACAACACAGACACAAACATTTGGAGTTAAACCAGACAAACACAGTAATAATAAGTAAGTGGAGCTGCTTATCAACCTGTGGTGTATTTATCATCACGGAGAACAAGGACATGTGCTACACTTGTACCTCTCTCAGGTCTTTTTCCTTTTATCTCAACTTGTGTTCCAGGAGACGTAGCACCAGGAACGGGTGTGGGAATCGTCTCGGCCTTGGCTTCTGTTTCTTTAAAGAATAATCAGTTTCGGTTTAATGCAAGATATTAATATTTAAAAGAAGGAAAGAAGTATGAGAAAGACAGCCTTTAAACCATAAAGGGATAAAAAAAGAACCCTTTTAAAAAAATACAAAAACAAAGTGACATGATGACGATGGGGAACACAATGAACAAAAAAATGTGAATTGAAGAAGAGATGTTTAGAAGTAAGGTGAAAATCGTAGACTTAGGCTAAAATGTGGTTTTTCAAGATTTTGGATGAAAAAGAGCAAAGACTGCACCCAAACATGGAGTCATATGAAAAAGTTAAAGATGAAAATGATGATGATGATGTTAGATTTTCTCTCGTTACCTCTGGAAGCTGCTTTCAGGGAAATCCTTTTCTTCTCCTCTGGTTTTGAGGGTATTGAAGGTTTTGTCTGAACCATGTCCTCGACTAAAATACTTGTTTCTTGTTCTTTTCTCCTTTCAGTATCACCTCCCTGAACAGGGACTTCTTTGGATTCTTCTTTCTTCTTGTATTCTGAGTCATATTTTGTGGACTCGGTCTCCTTTTCGATCAGTTTTGGCTTCTGAAGCTCAATATCTGTTACTGACTCTTTTGGTTTGACTTCGGCTTTAGATCTGGTAGTAACTTCTAATTTAGGTTTTGGTTTTTCAGTTATCTCATCAGATTTAACCTTCTCTTGTTTCTTTTCACCCAGCTCATGTTTTTTTGCTGACACTTTTCCTGGTGCAGTACTTTCATCTTTTTTGAAGTCTGGGATGACTGGTGGTTTAATTTGAGTTTCCTCCTGTTTCCTTGTTTCTTTAGTTGGAATAACTTTTATTGATTGGTCTTTAATTGTGACTTCTCTCCGCTCGACTGTAATTTCCTCAGTTCTGCTGTATTTCTCGTCTGGAATAGCTGATATCACCTCCACATCATGATCGATTGATTCCTCTGTCAAAGCTTTTCCTTCCATTTGCAGTTTTTGAGTTTGTTTTCTGGCTTCTGTGCTAATCATAATTGGGGAAGGTTTGATTTTATCTGCATCTTTAGCTAACTCTATTTCTTTGATTGAAGAAGTTTCTTGAGTTTTTGTTACTTCCTGCTCTCTTTCTGCTCTCTCTTTGCTTTCTGTTTTAATGGTTCTGTCTCTTCCCTTTTTGACTGTAACAGTTGTTTGTTGCTCAGTAACCTGCCGATGTCTGACTGATGTGCTGTCTTTCCTTTCATCTACAACTTCCTCTGTTGGCGACTCAGCTATCCTGACAAAAAACTCCTCTTCAGTTTTTTCCTTTGTAGGTTTATCTTCCCTACCTTTCTCAGATACAGTTTCCTGAACTAAAACTGTAGTTTCTTTTGTTTTTGGGACAACTCTCTGTTTCATCACCCTGGTTTCCTTCCTCCTTGAAGTGTCAGTAACAGATATCTCACCTCTCAGTTCTGACTTTTTATCTCTTGGGCTTGGCCTTTCAGCCGTACTTAAGCCATCTACTTCTGATGACAATATGATCGTCTCGTCCTCAGGAGCCACTTCATCGTCGTAAAACACTTCGGTGTGTTCTTCCACCAATACTTCTTGCTCCCACACCTCCTCCATGGGAGACGCTTTCTCGGTCCAGTAAGAAACTTCCTGTATCTTCTGAGCTCCTTTCCTTTGCTCGATCTTGACAAGACCCGTAGCTGCTGGAAGTTTTAAGAGGTGTTGAAGAAGAGGCGTCATGTAGCGGCGCCAAGAGGTGACGACAAAACACAAAGACAAGCATCAGTGTTAGAAAGAGACAACACAGATTAAAGGGCTAATGTTTGAGGTGATAATCCACCTGTTGTGTATTATCATCAAGAGTTACGATGTGGTTAAAGTACTCCATCATGTTTTCAGATGGTCGGTACCTTTTTCTGGAGAAGAGACTTTTTTCTCTTGTTCAATCTCTGTAGAAAGAATCTTCTCAATCTTCTTAGTTTCTATTGCTTTTAAAGAATCAGTTTTTAACCCACGTTGGTGTAGAAGATTTTAAAAGAAGAGAATTTACACAGTTAACACACAGACATAACCACGATACATTACATAACACAAAACACAACACACCTTAAGACATCAAAGAGGAATGTAACATGTTACGAAACCCTTTCAAGAGGTGGCAACAGTTCAGTTTGTTTTCAATTTGCTTTTTTTCATTTATACTTTGTAGCGAAGGAGGGTTCCCACACTGGGTCTCGAACCCCAGTCTCCTAGACCACGGATGACTCTGCTAACCAATCAGCCAAAGGGTCAACCCACTAGCCAAGGACTAGCGCGTCTAGTCATCTGTGGTCGTTACTCTCTAGAGGGCACGGGCCTGTACAGTGACAGACTGATTTCATACAACATTATGACGCTGAGCCGATTCACTATCACATATTACATGTACTGTAGACTCAAAAAAATAAAACTTTTCTGTTCATACATCAGTCTTATTAGTCAACAGTTTGACTCAGTTTTGTTTGAAGGTGAAATTATGTCTGTTGTGATGTCTTAAAGCATTGTGTACAGAATTGTAATGTGATTACATCATCTTCATATTATTCTGATGTTTTTGCCTTTAGGAAAATAACTCGACAGCAGTGTGCATTTCTCTTGTCTACAGTATATTTTTCAATACCGACAATAGAGGACGTCAAAGTCAGAAATTCTAAAATTCTGCACATTTTGGATTAATGCAACTAAAATATTTTGATAATATTTTCCAGTTTACATGACAGGTTTTACACTGTTGTTGCTGAGTAAAAAGTAAACTAAAAGTAAAACTACAAAACAAGTTCACAAGAGAGATTCAATCCAGCTTTCATAATTTGAACAATTATGAAAAAAAAAACCCAACCCTCCCCCCCAAAAAAAACAGCATATGGGTAAAGTTAAAGTTATGGGTACAGTTAATGTCTGTCCTGAATCATTCTTTGTTCTTGTACATCTAGTACTTTTTATAACCTAAGGATGTTTCAATCAATTTAAAGTCGCTGTCTGCAGAATTTTAATGATCCACAGTGTCATTCTTGAGCCGACCACCAGATGGCCCCAAAGTAATAAATCTTCAAACTGCTTTCTGCCACAATGTCTTTTTGATAATACGACTAACAGAGGACTAAAGTATGGTAATTTCTATGCACTGTGGTTTTAACAAATAGTGTAATAGTGTAAAATAATATAGTATACAACAATAACTATTAATTATTATTATTATTTAATCAAAATAATTTATATTACAATCATTTTTAATAATATCCTACATTAACCTCATTGGTGGAACTACTTTGTTCACTTCAAGCCTTCAGCCCCTTTGCTGCATGCATGTGTCATGGGTGAATCTGATAAATTTGCCTACAATTGTTATTTGGAGTAAAATATTTCATTTTTTTGAGTCTGTGTTCAGATATACAGC
The DNA here is from genome assembly GCF_910596095.1 of Thunnus maccoyii. Taxonomy (NCBI): domain Eukaryota; kingdom Metazoa; phylum Chordata; class Actinopteri; order Scombriformes; family Scombridae; genus Thunnus; species Thunnus maccoyii. Next base: position 1,737,233 of record NC_056543.1, read on the forward strand.
AGATGACTGAGTTTTGTAACTGGACTGTTGCCGACGGTTCGCATGCATGAAGAAGATACAAAGAGAGAAAGAGTTGAGGTCTGCCTGTACCTTTTGGAAGAATTTCTTCTACCTCTCGTTTAGGTTTAGCTTCAGAAACCTTCTCAGGGGTCTTTGTAGGAACTGGTTTATCTGCAGAGATCATCTCTTTTGGTTTCTTAGATACTCTTTCAGGTTTCACTTCCTCTACAGGAAGCTTCTTTTCAGGAATCCTCTCTTCCTTAGTCTTTTTCTGAGGAACCTTTACAGGCTTCTCTGGTACTTTTTCCTCTGGGGGTTTAACTTTAACCTTCTCTGGTACTTTTTCCTCTGGGGGTTTAACTTTAACCTTCTCTGGTACTTCTTCTGGAAGCGTCTTTGGAATTTCCTCCACTTTTCTCTCAGGTGATGGTACCTTCTCAGAGATCTTTTCTTTCACCTCAGCTTTCCCTGGAGGCCTCCTCTCAGGTACTATTTCAGGCATTTTATCAGGCAGCCTCTCGGGTTCAGGCTCCGACACAACCACCTCATCAAACACCTTCTGAGGTACTTTTTCAGGCTCACGCACCTCTTCAGGTATGAGTTTGGGCTTCAAAGCTTTAAGAAGGTTTGACACAAGAACATGCAAAAGATATGACTATAAAGAATAGAAAAATGTGCTAGCGCACAAGCAAGAATGTTTTAAACAAAACAGGGAATGCTTTCTTAAAATTTACCTTTTTTAACCAGACTGTGCTGAGGTGCTGCTAGTGTTGATTGCAGCCACAACACACACAACTGATGATTTAACTATTGTTAGAGCCTTATCAGTTGTTTAGCTAAAAAATTAACCCTGAGGGTAATTTAAAAAGGGGACATTAAAATATAAATGGCTCATTATCTGGAGAGCAGGAATGGGATCTGGAAATTATATGGTAATGCACCAGATAGATTTTAATTTGTTGGTCTGATTTTGTTGGTTTATCCTGTTTAGCAACAGGATAGACTGATGAATTAAAGATTCTAAAAATTCTTCAGTCCATCGCATTTAAATTTAGGGACACTAAATTGCCTTTTAGAGGGCAGAAGTTGGTATTCTCAATTTAAAACATACAAGGAGTCGGAAGAGATGCTGTTTGCAAGTCTGAGCATGCTCTTGCTGTGAGCTACTTGAAAAGTGTGCCACAGGTTGGCCAATAATCTTCGCACAAATTTGAATATATAGTTTAGTTTGAAGTTTCACAGATAGACTGCTGAACCAGGCTGTAGCCAATCAACATTACACTGGTACAGTCTGGGGTTATTGCAGTCAGTCAGCAGAGAGATAGGAGAGGAAAAGTGTAAAATATAATTTAAATGTATCATAGTAATTTGAATAACATAACCCTGCTTGTTTAAAACATGAACAGACCAACATGAAAAAAACAAACAGAGGCTCAAAAAACAAAGAGTGAAAGATCCGTCACAAACATTAAAGTACCTTTCTCTTTCTTTGTTGGCTCTTCTTTGGGAGGAACAACAGCAGGTTCTGGTTTCTTGACTGCTTTTGGAGGCTCGGGTACTTTTTTCTCGACAGGAACTTTAAAGAGCACCATTCACATAGATTAGAAGTCTTACAATGAATTAAAGTGGAAGAAAACCCCAAAATCCAACACTCTATCGAGTGCAAAACAAGAAAAACTCAACAAAAAAGTGACACAGAGGATGTGCAGCCCCATCGTAACATACAGGAATCTGTGAGCCAGAGGTTAGACACTAGACAAACACTCAACATAACCCAAAAGAGTTTAAGATGAGTTTAAGATTTTAGTACGAGGAGCTTTGGATGATTGACAGCCAACTGAACTTTAGGTACCTTTAGCTGCTATAGGTTTCTCCTGCGGTGCTTCCTCCTCTTTCTCCACCTTTTGTAGGACTGGAGGTGGAGGTGCAACCACCTTCTTCTTTGTTGGTGCTTCTGGCACTTTAAAAAAACACGTTTGTCAGACACTAAAATATATAAATATGTTTAAAATCATTACGCTTCTATGAATGTAATTTGGCGCAAGTTAAAAAAGACACAAGAAGTGAAGGAAGTAAAATGAGCCTGGGTGTTTTGTAGTTTTGTGGCTCAAAGCAAGAAGTAAAATGTTTTGTGACAACAATAAATGAGACAAACACAACAAAACCCACACTAAAACACTGACATTAGAGACAATAAGAGTTGGAGATACATTAAAGGCCAGCAGGATGGTTAAAGATTTAAGGAGTTTGCTTGTACAAACATCTAAACAAAATCAAACACAGAAAAGATGAATTAGCACTCATAGAAAATCACTCCAGACACATTAAAGTTGAAAGGCTGAGTTAAGAAGATTAAGAAAAACTCCAGAGCTGCATCTCAACCAGAGATGCCGTATACCTTTCTTTGGAGGTTCCTTTGGTTCAAGTGATGGTTCTGGTTTGGTCTTTGCAGGTTCTGGTTTTGGCACCGCAGGCTTCACTTCAGCTTCAGCTTTTTTCACTGCTGGTTCTGGTTTTGGAACAGATGGTTCTGGCTTGGTGACGGCAGGTTCAGGTTTATGGACTTCTGGTTTTAGTTTTTCTGGTTCTGGTTTTGGTTTTCGGGCTTCTGGTTCTGGCTTGACCTTTGCTGACTCTGGTTTTGCTGCCTCTTCGGGGACTTAAAGCAACATTCAGATCGGTTTAGATATGAACAGAGAGAGTCAGGACAAACAGATAATCAAAGATTTGCTTCCACATTTGAAGCTAAAACAAACACAGTAAAGACAAACATCCTATTAGACTTAAAACAGTCCTAAAAATCCAAACAAGACAGGAAATACCTTTGGATGGTGGTGTCACCGGCTTCTTTACCGCTGCTGGCTTCGTTTCAGGCTCTGGTTCGACCTTTGGCGCTGGTTTACCTTCAGGTTCTGCTTTGGGAGCTGGTGTGGGCTTAGGCTTTGGTTCAGGTTCTGCTTTCACTTTGGGCTTGGGCTCAGGCTCAGGCTTAGCTGCAGGTGCCACTTTTTTAGGCTCTGCTGGTACCTGAGGCTTGGGCTCATCTTCAGGTAAGTAACACAAACATTAGCTAACATTAGCATAAAGTTGTGGTAAAATCTAAGAGTATTCAAGAGGCGTTCAAAAGAGTAAGATGGCACTTAACAAGGAGACACACACTGATGAAGAGCGAAATTGGTGACAGTATTATGTATAAAACAGTACAAACAGAGTAAGATGAAATCAGATAATAGAATAAAATCCAGACGAGACAGACATCAAGAGGTGAAAAGCTACGTAGCGCTGAACACAGATAAGCTGCTACTGTAGATTCTGGTTAACATGTCAATCAACAGGAAGAAGAGAGTGAAAAGTACCTTTAGTTGGCACCTTGGGCTTCTCGGCAGGGGGAGAGGGAGCAGCCACAGGCTTCTTAACCTCCTCTGGTTCTTTTAAGATACATTCAAACACATTGTAAACCAGTAAATCAAAGAAAACAAGGTGATGAAAGAAACGGAGAATGTAAACACAGTTCAAACCAAATCATAACAGAACAGTCCACAAAAGGACGGTGTCATCAGCACGGATGGAACATATTACGTAGAGAGATGTTAGAAATCAGACATCTCTACCTTTGGGAGCAGGAACTTCCTTCTTCTCTGGGACTGAAACAACAGGAACCTTTTCCTCCACGGGCTTTTTGGCCTCTGGTACTTCAAAATTTCAGTACAATCACGTAAATTTTGGCAAGATAAAAACATCCAGGAACAAAAGAACTCACAAACACAATTACACTAAATACATGGGAGCTATTTTAAAGGAGTAAACAACATGGAAAGTCATAGATGAAGTTATCAAAGTGGTACATGGCAACATTGGAGGTATGTTGGTACCTTTCGGTGGTGATGGCTCCTTCACAGCTGTCGGCTTCTCTTCAGGCTTCTTCTCAGCTTCGGGGACTTAAAAAGACACTGAGTATGTTAGCATCAATGGGAAGATGCTGTGCATTTGAGCGTGAAGCAGAGAAGCTTGGCAACAGACAGGACTGACAAAAGAAAAGGCAACTACAGTAGATAATGTAATGACAAGTCTATCTGTAGCCCAAATAAGAAATAAAAGAATAAAAGAATCAAACAAAAACAGGAATGAAGAAGCTGAACACAATTTTAGTAGCAAAGGACAGATGAACAAGTTTGTGAGTGGGTTTCTTTTGCAGGACAGAGCGCTGAGCTGCAGCAGGAAGACGGTCATGTCTGCGGTACCTTTTGTAGGAATTGCTTCTCTCATTTCAACTTTCTTGGTCTCCACTGTCTCCTCAATGGGAACTCTGGCAGCTGAAGGAGGAAAACAGGAAAACTTTCAGAATCATTGTCACTGTCAGAAAGCAAAAACTTTCTGATGTCCATGTTACTGCAGTGTTCCAAGCCATGGCTCATTTTATGTATGAATTACTGCTTGTAACTCAGAAACATCAGATTCAACATGTGTTGTTGTGAGTCTCTTAATCAGTCCTACACCAAAGAATCAGTGCTTTGTGTCATGCTAATGATACATACATTTATACATACATAGGATATGTTTAATTTCACATAGAAATAGTAAGAAAAAACCTGTTGAAAGACTCAAAATTTACAATTTACCAGGCAATCTGTAGACTAACCAGAGGTGAAACTGTATGCAAAGGACAATTATAACCCTTGTGCTGGAAAACAAAATAATTACCCATGCTAGAACAAAACTAAAAAAGTTTTTAGGAGTTAAGTAGAAGCCAAAAAATTGCCTCAGACTGCAAAACCAGGAGAGGTTATTTTGGTAAACAAAAAAGTAAACACAGATGAAGAACGATTACAAACAAACAAATAAACAAAAGAAAAAATTTTGAAAGAAAGGAAAAAAACACAAACATTAAACCTCAGAAACAGAGACAAACATTAAGAGAGAGCCATGGTTAAAAGCGGCTCAAACACACAAAAACACACACAGGTATTAACAGACAGGTAACCGATGTCCGTCCTGTTGGTTACTGTGATCGGATACCTTTGGTTGTGGGCACTTGTTGTGTTACTGTCTCTTCTGTCCAGCTCTCATACTCGACTGAAGTGTGACGATCACAAAAGTGACAAAAAACAACAACGGTGAGTGAACTGTGTGCACAGTGACAAAAACCCATGACGTCATTTCACAGTTTAATAAAGTCACTGCCCTGTTGTCTCAGAGAACCTTTAGTTCAACCATCACAGAACAGAAAAATACGAGATAAGTGTATTTTCACTCTTAAAAATACACTTTTTTCTTTTGTTGCAACATCAAAAAAAGCCAAGATTTTAGCCTGAGATCACTGTTTTGAAAGTCATTCACATTTCGGAGCTTTAACAAAATCAGAGGGTGAATCATTGGACCAAACTCATATCTGTGTGAAGCCTGACATCTGCTGGTGAAAGCAGGTACTGAAGAAAAAGGAGAAGCAACACACTGAAATTTGAAAGTTTTTATTGATACTACGTTTTGACCTGCAAGGTCTACATCAGGCAAACATTCATGTCGACAAAAAACAGGCTGAACATTCAGACAAATAAGGACAGATCTCATGAGAGGTAGGTGGAGCTGTCATTTTTATGTCTGAATATATTTTTATGCCGTTTTTTTGTTCACATGAATGTTGGCCTTTGTTCTATTTTGCAACTCCATAAGACTTGGCAGAATAACCAGAGCTATTACAAATGAACTGAACCCCAAACCTGCTTTTAAAATTTATCCTCAGTGTCTTATGTGAAGTTTATGTAACTTATGTGAGTTTACCTTTTATATTAAATGTCTGTACAAATCAAGTTGCGTTGCCTGCAAACAGCAGGTGACATCGCCTGGTTTTAAACTGGTCAACAACCTCTTTTCATCAGCAGATGTCAGGCTTCACACAGACTGAAGTTTGGTTGTAATAGCTGTTCATAGGACCAGTGTGTAGGATTTATGGGCATATAGTGGTGAGGTTGCAAAAAAATGCAAAAGGCCCTCACTAGAGTCAGTGTTTGGTTTGTCCATTGTGGGCTCCTGTAGAAACATGGTGGTGCAACATGGCAGGCTCCGTGGAAGAGGACTCCCTCCCTCTGTAGATATAAAGGCTCATTCGAAGCTAACGAAAACACAAGTGTTCGTATTTTAAGGTGATTATACACTCATTAAAATATACTTATGAATGTTATATTCCATTTCTGCCTATATTTCTGTCAGTAGATCCCCCTAAATCTTACACACTGGTCCTTTAAATTTCATGCTAAAGCTACAGGGTTTACTGTTCAAAATCTACAAGACAACAGACTTTGAAAACTGTGAAATGCCGACATGACTGGAAGTTAGTCAGTGTGTGATGGAAAGATGGAAGATGGGATGAAAGTTAAAGAGTGAAAAGTTTGTACACCTTTACATGTTTCACAAAAACAAACAAACAAACAAGAACATGTAAAGTCACACAACAGCATGAAGACTTTTATATTAAAATTGTTTGTACATTTTTTTTTCAGCAAAAACAACCTTTATAAATCAGAGATCAGTCAGACAATGCAATGAATGATGTTATGATGAAAGTTAAGAGGCAGATTTGGGCAAATTCACAGTTTCCTCTTATGGATTTACTGATATTTCACTTTGTCTAATGAATCCAAACTCCAGTATTCATATCTATTGGTTTTTGTTATTGGTGAGAGAAAAAAACCTGTTTTCATAGAGAACAGAAATTATTTTTTATTTTTGTCCAACAAAAATTACTGAAAAAGAGTCATTAAAGCTTAAAATTTTAGATTTACAAGCAAAACAAATTATCTTTATTAAAATTTTCTTCATTCTTATTTTTTATTATTAATTATTTCTTTGTGAGGTACAAAATTTCAAAAAACCTAAATCACAAAGAAAACGACGAACCATTCGGATTTAAAAGTTACATTTAACTTTTTGTATATTCAGCGTTGACAGAAATCCTCATGATGCTTCAAACATTATTTTTTAATTAATTAATTAAAATGATTAATTATCTTAACGTGTTTTTCCCCAGATCTGCTCAGATGGTAGATGGTGATGAAGAGGATGAGGTTCGTATGAACATGTTGTACCTCTCTGCTCCACCTCTTCTTCATAGTGATACGAATATTCAGCTGATTCTTGTGAAAACGAAAACGTTTTTTTGTTTCAGTTATTAAGAACAAAAGACAGACGAGTTTTCAGTTTGTGATGAGAAGTTTGGATTAGTTTGACTGTCAGTGACATGTGGTGTTTTCAACAGTAAAAGAGTGAATGAACAGTGTTTTTTCACTGTAAATGTTAAATATAATCTGTGACTGGATCTATGACAAATATAATAAGTTTAATGTTAAAGTCATGTTAATTGGTTTTTATGTAGAATCTGGTCAAGATGAAGGAGGTAAAATGTAAGTAGGGGGAGATAAAATCATAAATACCTCTCTTTTCAACCTCTTCTTCATAATGATAGAATTCAGCAGATTCTTTAAAAGATAAAACACATGTTGGTTTTTATTGTTAAATTTTTGTCGAAATCATTAAAATCTGATAAGCTACAAAATGGTGCGTTTGAATTCAAGACTTTAGCCAGAGATGAATTAAGATTCAATTTACAGAATCAGATAATTCATCCAAACTTTATTTGGGATCTTGGTAGAAATCTACTTTTTGATTAGTTGATTTCAAAATGAACTGAAACCTGCACCTGATTCCAGTCTTACCTTCGATTGCCACTGACGAAGCCACTTCAGGCCTCTGAACTGAGGAGTCTGGGACATCTACAGAATATGGAATATGGTTCATACCACATCTTGATTTTAAAAGAAACTATTACAATATATTTATGAAAGAAAAAGCAGTTACAGTAGTATTAAGAAAAAAACAAACATTATATCAATAGCTGATTTCACTTGTTGACATTTTAGAAAATCCTTGTGTTTCCCAGAGTTTGCCAGAGTTGTGGAAGGTGTGTTTTTCCACTTTGGAGGAAAACAGCTACCATTTTTTATTACTATTATTTTTTTAACCAACATTCAATGTGTATATATACTGTATATATAACAACTATATATACATATACATATATGTATATATAAATCAATAAAGTCCTAAACTTATTTCCATTGTTGTCCTTGGTGTTTTCAAAGTCCACCAACATTTAACACCATCATAACATTGGATATGCTAACTGTTTGTAGCTACCAGCGACCACTGACTGGCCATGGTCAATGTTATGGGACTAAAGATAGTCTATGTAGAGCAGTGATTCTCAACAGGGTGGTAGGGCCCCCCAGTGGGTATTCAGGGAACATTAGGGGGTGTAGGAAGTCTGGCAGTGGTGAAGGGGAGCGTCTGGATGCTAATGGTGGGTGCTGACAAAGCACAGGTGTGTGTTAAGTGGTTTTGTGCTGTGCCTGAGAAAGACGAAGAAAAAGTGACATACAACGTGTATACAACGTGGAATATCTTCACTTAGCTAATCTCAAGTCAACATCCTTCTGTCCATTAATAAAGCAGTAAATCAATGAGCACAGGGTGCCCACTGATGTGCCTACTCACTGAAGACTCTTCTGGGTAATATTAATGCTGGCAAGAGGTTTCTACCTGACTTAAAGTCCAGAAGGCATCGTGATGTATTTTCCAGTGAAACGGGATAGACAGGCGGAAAATAACGTTGGGAGGAATTTGATTTAAATGTTGAAAAGTGGGCATGTCATAATGAATCTTAGCTCTGTGCTGCTAAAAGTTGAAGATTGATCGATAGGTGGATGTCATGATATTATTGGTTAAAAAGGTTTGGTTCAAGCTATGTAAGCACACATCATATTTTGTGGACAAAAACAGGATTGGATTTTGATATAAGAATACAAAGAAATGGATTTTTCTGTCTTTTTTTGGCATATATTGTTAAATTGTGATAATTTCGTCTCGACTCTAAAGGGCATCTACCCAAAATAGGTTGAGAATCACTGATGTAGATTATGATATCTGCTTGGGGCTACACTGGCTAGAAGTTTTCCCTCTGCCTCCAGTCTTTGTCTCATCATGTTTTTGTACAATACTGTAGGTATCAACCAACTACAAATTTCTAGCATAATGTTTTATATGCTAACAGTTTGTAGCTACTGTACTAGTAGGCTACAGCAGCCAACTACAAACATCTGGCATAATATTTTGATATAACAGTTTGTAGCTACTATAACATTACCCGACCACAGCATGATGTTTGATATTTAGATTTTTAGATTTACATCTCACTGCATTGTTGGATTTCTCTGAAAGGCAAACACTTCAAAATACAAAACAAAAATATTTAACCAGACAACAAAATATGAAAAAAAACAAACAAAACAAAAAACAATAAAGCTAAACACAAAACAAACATAGGACAAACAGAATACCTTGGATGTAGTTTATGGCTGTACTATGTGGCTAACTGTTTATACCTATAACTTCAGCAACCTACAAATAGCTAGCATAGTGTTGGATATGATAGCTTTTTGTAGCAACTGTAACAATAATCACCTACAAAGAGCTAGCATAATGTTTGATGTTTGTACCTTCTTTAACTTAAGCCAACTACATAATGTTGGATATTCAGTTTTTGGGTAATTATGGACAGTTCATGGCTGTTTGTAAAATCAGCGCGTTACAATCACTTAGCATAATACTGATTATGCTAACTGTTTGGAGTTACAGTGGCTATCAGTTACCCCCTGCTTCCAGTCTTTGTGCTAAACCAGGCTTAACACATCTACAGAGATTAAACTGGTATTCATCATATTATCTCACTCTGGTGAAGATGGACAACAAGAGGATTTCCTAAAATGTTGTGATTGATTTAAGTTGTTGACAGTCTAGAAAATTAAATACTTACCGAGGGGCACCATTGCTAACTCAATTTCTGTGAAAAGGGGAAGAATGAACACGCATTAAACACTGAAACACTCAAAAGCTGAACAGAAGCATAAAAAGTGACGCCTGACTAGGAACTGTACCTTTGCCAGACAAATAAAGCTCAGCTGTGCTCTTAGCCTCTCCTCTGGGCTCCAACCTCACAATCACTGAGTACACGCCTACATGGGATTAGTAATGAAGACGTTTATCACTCAAGTCATAAAAACAATGATGAGAAAAAAATCTATAGGGCTTTTGGATGGGCCTTTGGGGCTCGATGGCGCTCTACACACCTTCGTCTTCAATGGCCACATTTCGGATGACCATGAAATGTCTTCGGCCCTCACTTCTGAAGTTGTATTTAGGGCTCTCTTTCAGTTCCCAGGTGTCTTTGTACCACGAAACGATAGCATTGTCGAAGGACACTTCACATTCAAAGGTGGCTGACTGGCGCTCGTTGACTTCGATGTTGTGGATGCGTTTGGTGAAATGAATTTGTTCAGCTAAAACAGATAAAGACGTGAATGGGTAAACGTGTTTGGCATCACAACTAGGAATGTATGACAAAACTTGAATGGTAGTTTTCATCGACACAACATCCACATCAGGGTTAGAAATGATGGTCATAGGAATGCTTATGGGACGGTTATGATGACTGGTTGTTTGGAGAAGGATGGATTTGAGTCGAGACGGATGTAAGAAGACAACGAATGAGATGATGGCGGAAGTTTTTTGCGAGATAATCCTGGAGAGGAGAGGCGTGGAGAAGGTTAAGACAGAGGAAGACAAATCCCAGAAGAAAGAGAAAAAAAGAGGGCAAAATCCAAATCTCCAACATTAGTCTTAGAGTTTGATGAGGGGAAGTTGTAAGAGGTTAGTCAACGGGCAGAACATCCACCACGTCTAGAAGGTTGCAGGATGGTTTCCAGGTACAAACCTTCCACCCAGAGGTCGGCCGAGGACTCCAGGTGCTGGTACTTGCAGGAGTATCTGCCCTGGTCTTCGGGCTTCAGTTCTCTGATCAGAAGCTTCTGAACCTTGTGTTTCACCTCAGATGTGTACCTGCCCTTCATGTCTAACTGCTTGCCGTTTTTATACCACTGCGCCTCTACGTTAGGGATGGACAACTGACAAGACAGAGTGCACGACTGGCCTTCCTTACCCGATGTGTCCTGCAGATGCTTCTCAACCTCCGCTTCTAAAAGACAAAAGACACAGAGAAGAACAAATGGTATCTGTTAGGAGGGTTTAGTGGTTTTTGAGTATTACAAAGTGGGAACAACTTTTTTTTATATTACTCTAAAATGAGAAGTTTGGAAGTATTTATTGATGCTTTAGATGTACTTAAAGCTCCACTAATCAGTACTTTTTTAGATCGACAATGAATCAAAAGCTGTCTCTCGTAGTTCTTGAGAGATCAGAACTCCAGCAACACTTGTAGTATAAAGAACAACTTTATCTGTTGACCGACGCGTTTTGGCTTGTGGCCTTCATCAGGGTCATTTCTTTCCCTCCTCCGTGCACCTTGGAAGTAGGTGAAGTTGTGCCAGAAACCCTTACTCTACATGTCATAGTTCTTAACCCACAGAAAATTATCACCAACTCTGCAGCTCTACAGAGCTTTTTTTTTTTTAGCTTCTTTTACCTTCTAGTTTCAGTTTTGTGGCACATTTCCTGTCTGGTTCAGTCTCAGCTGTTTTCTGATAAACCGAATGTGAAGAATGTGAATTAAGTAAATATTGGTATGATCACATTGCCTTTTGTCTGCTGGACGTGGAAGTAGGCGGCTGCTGATAATATGTCAGATGTTGTGTTGTGGCGTTCTTCCAAATAAACTTTTGATGTGGCTTTAAATAAACTAAAGTGAGCATGATACTTAATTCTTGACTTTGTTAACAAAAAAATATTATCTTGCATCTCATGTTCTTCTTCTGCTGATGGAGTCTGCACAGTTGTCATGGGGATACCTCAGTGTTATCATATGACTAAAGTTGTGTAAGTTTTCTGTGTGTTTTTTTATCCTTAAGTTTTTTCGTAAGTTTCCATATGGAACTTTGGTCACATGATTGAAGCGACCAAAGTTACAAATCTCCATGACAACTGAGCGTACTCCATCCACGGACGAAGCCCAAGAGATGCGGTTGAAAGTTGAAATTGGATTAGTGGAACTTCAGTCAAACAACATGGACACAACAGCCCCTATAAAAACAGTTCATGTTAATTCTCCAGTCTAGGTTGGTTGTCTTTCCAGGACTTCAGTGTGCACGGTACTTCTAGAAATGACGGGTGTGTATAGTTGTAATGAAGGTGTATAAATGACATGTTGTGGTATATAACTGACAGATGTGGCACAGCTGCATATGTATCAGTACTGACCCATGACGGTGAGCTTGGCGCTGGAGATGTGCGGCCCACAGACCACCCTGTAGTTGCCCTGGTCAGACGACTGGCATTTCTTGATTTTCAGCAGGTGGCGGTCGCCGCTGATGCTGATGTCGTACTTGTCACTGGTGTCCAGTTTCTGGGTGCCTTTGTACCAGGACAGAGTGATCTCTGGGTAGTTGATCTTGACTTCACATTCCAACACTGCTTCTTTGTTGGGGTAGACAGACTGATCGGCGATATCCTTCACCACAGTGACAGGCTGCCGGAGGGACAAGAGAATTAAATCTCTGAATGTTTCTGACAGCAACACCAACGTTTTTTCATTGTTAAAATCATGATGACACTATCCTACACTGAAGTCTCCAGTAATTATCTGGGTTGTGTTTTGGTTAAAACAATCAGCGTGCAACTTTGACTCCTTCTAGAGTGAATCAACCTCCAAACCTAAAATTTACCAGGTGATCTGTTAATGAATCAGAAGGGAAGCTGTGTGCAAAGGAAAACCATAAGCCTGAATACTATCTGAGTTTGTGGTGGAAAAAATTAGAAATTAAAAATGGGTGAAACAAAAACAGATTTATTCTGTGTTCTGATTGGCCACTTGCTTCTAGACTCACAGAGAAAAGTAGGATACGCTGGTTGTCATTTCTTTTGACAACTAGTGACAGGACAGACCATTTCAGCCCATAATTACACATTCAATCTCCAAATTGACTTTGACAATTTGACTTTGAAACTAGTATTGTTTGAAAGTTTTTGATATCAGTGCTAAAACAAGACTTTTTGTATATTTTAGTTTTGGGAATATAAACATGTTTTAACCTTTTTTTTTCATTCAACAAACTTTTCCAAAATGCTTACTGCATCAGTGATCACAAGCCATGAGTCAGTGAAGTAAACAAGGCTTACGATATGAGCGAGCATTAATAGACTCTTTGATACTTAATGCTACAGACACATTTCCACATGAGGCTCAGCTTTTAGGGGCTGAAAGTCATGACAAGTAAAACAAACAAAAAAAAAAACTTTAAATTTTAACTTTTTTCAGTTGTGAACACAGAAGTGAGTCGTTCATTTGGACACCAAAAACAATTCAAGCCTTTTACCAATGTGGTAAAAAAAAATGTCATATTATCTATATTTTAGTTTTTGGGCAAGCCCTTTAATTCTTTCGTATTGGCAAGATATTGCTAAAGAAATATGTTTTTTTTGGAATAGAGGTTGATCTCTTCTCTTATGTCACATTATTCCTGGGCAAAATCCTGGACGAACTGATAATGCAGGATGAATATCTCTACAAAATACTCGTGGCTGCAGGCAAACCCTCCATTAAAGGACGACTGGCCTGCAACTGTCAGCAAAATACACTGTATGGAGGAATTTAAATTAAGACTGAAATATGGACTACATACTCTATGTATATGTACCTATAAGATGTAACTCATTGTTTATGTCATTGATAGACCCTGTTCTAGACAATTATTATGTTGCACATACCACCAACCCGTTCTTTTTGCCTGAAAACAGCAATAACAAATAAAGTTGCATAAAAGAAATACAAAATGGAAGCAACAGATATGGACTAATTCAAAGACAAAATGAGGAGTTTTTACATGTTGATGTATTTTATGAAACTCTGGGAACTTGCACAAATAAAATGTGTTTATCTTCAGTGTCTATGTGTGGCTGCAGATCAGCTAACAGATAAATTATCATGTTTTCCCATTTCCTGCAGACAGTGAATGCATCCTGACCTCTGTTCGCTCCATCCTCTTCTGCAGGTCGGCCACCAGTCGGGCCATGTCCTCATCAGACTCTCTGTCACGTTCCAGTTCCTGTCAACAACAACAACAACATTGAGCATTTTGACTACAAAACACAAACACGTCTGAGGAGCTGCTCGTGGAGAGTTTTACCGGTCTTCCACTTTCTTCAGCTTTCTCTTTCTTGAGCTGCTCGATGGCCTGCAGCAGGCCACGGTAGTCGGTGATGCCGTACATTCGGGCGTATTTCTCGTACTCTTTGGGGTCCACGTTCCTCAACAACTCCACGATGTCGATGTCCTTCTCCTCCTGTGGACTCTTCTGCTTCGATGGCGTCCTGAGAACACAACACAGGAGACACAAAGTGTGAAGCTGGTGAACTGATTTTACCCGTTTAGACACTGCATGCATAAAAAGTGAGACTTCTTTTCCATCCGTAGCTCTGATCCTGATCCTGAAACGGTGGGTGAATTGTTTACCATCAGACAATAACACAAATATAACAGACAAATCTAACACTAATGAAGCTCTATACACAAGACTCATGTTCCTCCGACAGGAACTTTCTTCCCTCTTTATTAGTAACGGTTCAGTTCATTCCTGATGTAGATCGTTAAAGCTCAGCTCCCTCCACAGCAAGTCTATTGATATCTATTGATCTATTGATATATCTATATCTACAGCAGCTCCCTATTGAGGTCGACGCCGTTCATTGCTTTAACAAAATCAGGTATTTTAATGTAAGGAAGGTAATTAAAAGTATTTGAGTGTGGGCATGAATTAATAAATTTATATATGCATACAAGTGTTTTATACATACAACTATGTAATGCATATGTTTACTCATATTAATTCTCTTCCACAATGGAGCTACTGTATATGATCAGTTTATCTGCAGGTCCTGAAAAGTCTTCTGGTATTATGGCCTTTTTTGACTAATTTGACCATTTTTAACATCTCTGTGACATTTTATTCAGCAAAAGTTGTTTAGATTTCTCTAAATCCATCTTTCCTTACAGCCCAGACTCCTCTCTGTCCTCCAGCAGACTGTTTCTGAGGCTATTTACATAAGATCTGAATTATTAATGATGCATGATCACGCACTGGATGCGTGAACCTCAGCAGTGCGTGTGCGTCGCTGAACTGCTGCATCTCTCACGCTGGAAGCGTGTCTGCTGCGGCGCTTCTGCCACTGGCAGCCCTATCTCTCTATCGTGTTCCCTGTCTATTTCTGCTGAGAACCGTGCACGTCACACGGGCGAAAATAGGCAAGACCTCGAATCTCTAGATGAAGTGATGCAGCAGCCTCTAACCTGAAATGAAAAGCAAGAGGTTCCGCGACGCACACACGCTGCTCTCGCATCCAGTGTGGCCCAGGGGTAAGACAGTATAAAGCGTCTATGAAGCAGAGTCTGAAGCTGCTCAGCTGAGACTCATCAGGATGTTTCAGAACGGTGAGATCGTGTCTAAGTTTCCTCACAAAGTCGCTAGCTTAGCTTTAGCACAGATTTATTATATTCCTTTAGCTGAGTAACAGAAAGAAACCATGTTTTAAATCTTCATCCACGGATTGAAGATGAAAAAGTCGGCTGTAAAATGTGCCGAACACATACAACCACTTGCCGATAAAGGAGGAGAGATTGTCCCTGAC
Organism: Thunnus maccoyii; assembly: GCF_910596095.1. Taxonomy (NCBI): domain Eukaryota; kingdom Metazoa; phylum Chordata; class Actinopteri; order Scombriformes; family Scombridae; genus Thunnus; species Thunnus maccoyii. The sequence continues at coordinate 1,752,917 of NC_056543.1, forward strand.
ATTCCTGAAATTTCCATCCTCTCGAAGGCTGTCGAGACTGCTTTGCAAACTCTGAATACAGAAGTTACGTACGCACTCAGCGCTGGGCGGCTTCCTGCAGATTTGATTTGACTTTCTGGTGTGACGTAGGAACGATTATCGCTTCAACACCACTCGGTGCCATACGCATCATTTTAGACACATTTCCCCAAAACTCAGCCTGACATATTTGGGATCTTCATTGGAATTTAAAATAAAGTTCTGTAAATTCTAACAAAATTTCTTTACCCTGATTGTGTAAAGATGGATCCAGTAGAGTTTGAGGAGATTAAAATGACTATGAAGATGCAGATTGATTAAATAACATTTCATTACATGATTTTATGAGCATTGAAACAAAACAAACTCACTTCTTAAGTTTGGCTCGGAGGTCTCCCTCGAGCTGTGCTGCTTCTTTCTTTTCGTCCACGTGCATGTCGGCGCTGCACTCAATCTCTCCGTGCTTGTTGGAGGCAACACACCTGTACTGACCCGAGTCTGACTTGGTCACCTCTTTGATCTCCAGTTTGGCCTCCTGGCCCTTCTGCACGATGGAGATCCGGCCACCCTGTGTGATCTGCCTCCACTTACCCTTCATCCACTTCACGTTGGGGATGGGGTCGCCTCCCACCTTAGCGATGAAGGTGGCAGTGCCCTCTGCGGAGCAACAGTATGAGGTTTAATCAACATTATAACAGTCTGTTATCTAAATGTAGGATTCTTGTCAGTTCTTCAGAAAACTGAAGCTCTGTCGTGTATGTATATCTGATATGTTATATAGATACTATACAAGTTATTAGCATATACATATACAGTACAGTATATAATATATGAGTCTCACATCAACCTTCAGTCATCTGTATGGGTCTGTATGCTGGTATGCGTTTTACTTTAAAACCAATAAAACAAACCAAATCTTCCTGTTCTATTAAGAAAACCAGTTACCTACGCTGTATCTGTATTGTGTTTTAAGTAGTTAATGTGTACATTTTCTGTACCTCACCTGCAGAGAGAACCAATTCTTTATTTGAAACAGGCTTATACTCGAGACATGCCTTCATTGTTTTATAATTTACTAAGAAGCCTCCCTGTTTGATACACTTCCTCTATGTTTACCTGACATCTTAATAAATTAAAGTGCTAATTCCATCAGTACAACGATACAGACATGTCATACTCACCTGCTCTGAGTTAATTAAGTTCTACTTTGCTGTCAATGACACTCAATGCTTTCTGCACAGATGTTTCACATTGAAAGCCTCCCAACAGCTCAAAGGACACAAACCTTCCCATTTATAGTAACAATTTAATTTAAAACATCTGCAGGAAGAGTTGAGTCTACTGACTGGACGCAGAAAAAAAAGTAGAACAGTCTTAGTGTGTTCACAGAATATGTATTCATCCTGGTCACACCTATTTTTTAAAACTTGGCCAGTACTTGAATGCTGGTTTTTATTTGAGAATTCAGGATAATAATGACCAGATGATTTATGTAGCACTTGCCAAAAACAGATGTGCTGTGTATTACATTAATTCCTGTGTGTGTTGTGTGTTATGTTTGAGTTGCGTCTCACTCTCAATGACGTGTGCAGTCTTGGGCTCCTCGATGAAGAACAGCTTCTCCAGCTTTTTGGTTGGAGCGGCTGAAGGTGCTTCAGCAGGAGATGGAGCTGCTCCTGGTTTCTCTGCAACACAGCAACACAGATTTATATGTTTGTATTGTGATTATTGTGCAGTCACACTGTGAGATTATTAGTGTGGTGTACACCATTAATTCATCCATAATTTATTCAACATTGTCCCACCGTTAAACTGTCCTCACTAGATAGAACTGTTTGACCTCTGACAGGCAGCAGGAAACAAAGCAGCAGTAAATGTTTATTTTAAGAGAAAAGAGGGCTCTTCTCACAATGTAGAAATAAAAGTATTGCTCTTTAAAATAGCAACGTGTTCTTATAATTAGTATGATTATTATTTTTATTATTAGGGACCGAGCCCAAAAGGCAGAGGACCCTATTATTTTTCTTTCTTTATTATTACGCCACTTAAACCCTAAATTTGACCCCCTAAACATGCTCAAAAACTCACCACATTAGGAACACACATCAGGTCTGGTGAAAAATTTGATCAAATGTAAAAATTAACCCCCAAAGTGCCAAAATGTGCTCTCTAGCGCCACCTATGTAACTAAAATGGTATGTCGTAGAGAGATCAGACCAAAACTCAATTATTCGTCTCATCAAGATCTACAAATCATACGCTGATACCCCTGACCTAAATCCAACAGGAAGTCCGCAATAAGACTTTCAAAATAAGACTTTGCTCCAATTTTGGACCTCCGAGGGCATTAATGGTATCGGCTTCAATCATTAATACATGACTTATATTAGTATAGTAATTAATCAGGCATATGCTTGATGCTTTGATTAAAATTGTCAAATATGCAGCATCTATAGGAGAATAGTGCTATTGCTTTTCATGGTAATATCCATTATGGTTTTTTATTTAGCTTTTTGTTGCCCAAAAATTAGAATGGAAATCTATGAGGATTTGTATAAAATGCATAAAAACTGTCAGAATCTCTGTGATTTTTATGCTACATGACCATTTCAGCCTAATATACATTTTCTGTCACTTTGAATTTTTTTTGCATTTTCTCATCATCTTACATATTTCACATAATCGTCAGTAAACATGTGAATCCTGAGCTAAGCTGTAAAATATGGGGGCATTTCACCTGTAGATGACGCTACGGCAAAGTAATAAAATTAATAAAATAGTATGATCATTTCAAAACAATGACACTTTGTTTCCTTCCCAAGAAATAACTGTTGTGAATCAAAGTCAATCTACTATTGTTCCAAGTTTTCAACTGTGTCGTCATTTACTTTTCCTGCAACAGCTTTTCAGCTGCAGCCAGCATTCATACTGTATTTCCTTCAGGAAGTGCTTTCTGTTGTTGATTTAATAGATAGCTTACATTGGAATTTCTTACTTAGGGTAGAGATTTGATGAGGAAAAATAAAGTTCTGACACTCTTTACCTTTGACGGTTACTTTGGCCTTGCAGAACTCACTGCCGGCCTCGTTGCTGGCCTTGCAGAGGTAATCACCAGCATCGTGTTTGGATGCGGGACTGATCTCAAGGCAGGCCGTCCCATCTGAGAAGCTAATCTTGGTGCTGCCAGCAGAGGTCAGGTCCTTCCTGTCCTTCATCCACTGGATCTTCAGAGGAGGAGACCCGCAGACATGACACCTGAGACTCAGCTTCTCACCCTCATCCACAGTCACTGGTTTGAGCGGGACGTCAAACACTGGAGGCTTCTTTGCCTCTGCAGGGGAAATACAGTATGATAGATTTATTACAGCTTCATTTATTGGACTGATCTGACCACGCTCGAACTGTCCATTAAAGTATATATTATGATGTAAAAGAGTAAATAGAGCAGGTCCAACATGAATCAGCTCTGCAACATTTACAGCCAGTTGAATTCACCAAAGGAAAAAAAAGATAATTATAATAATTGTTATGTTATGAAATCTTTGCTTGTAATTACAGGATCATTTTCTTGTAATAATGTCTTAACATCTCATAATCCAAAGATCTGTATCTCATTATAAAACTATCTTGTAAGGACAACAACCCTATCAAATATCAGATCCAATTATTATTTTCTGTTTACACTGTCTATAAAAAACAGATCTAAGTCACACTGAGGAGGAATAAAGTCAGATTTTGTCCACTTATACCTTGTGTTGGAACATTGTGTCATTTCATGATGGAATGTGGAAGAAAAAACTTTTTTATTGGAGTTGAAACAAATATTTTTATCACTGATTAATCTGTTGAGCTGCCGCAGTCACTGCATTACCGCCGTAATGCAATCGTCACACCCACCGCAGAGTCCAGCTGATCACCACCTCACCGCTGAGCGCGCGGCTCAAGTGATGGGACACTAGTTATTCTCTCAGGCTTCACATAAAGAATGATGTGCTGAGACATTTAGACACATAAGACGTAAAGATAGACATTTAGACTATAGAAATATACAAATAGACTACTACAGGAATAAATGCATTTGAAAAGTTAACTGTATTAGTCTGAATATAAGACGGTGGTTTTTTTCCTAGAAATATGTCTGAATTAGTGGGGTTGTCTCATATTTGTGGGCTGGACAATTACCCGTTCACAACATCAGATCTTCTTTTTGAATGGATAAAGTAACAATGTAAAACCAACTCCTACACGGAGTGTTGCATTATGGGTTGTTTGTAGCATTAATGTTGCTAGGCTAGCGATCTGTTTATAGTGAGTGTGTTAGACTCAGTCAGCACTAAAAGTGTTTTGTTAGTCCAGTTTAAACTGCAGGAGTTTCTGAAGGCTCGTGTAACGTGGTTTTCTGCCACAGAGGAAATAAATTCATGACGAGCAAAAATGAGTCCAAAGCGTCTTTGGACGTCTCTACTACAGAAACGGAATATGTCAAGCTGCCAAATACCACTGTGACAGATGATAAGAAGCTCAACAGGCAGTCTTATAAATGCCAACTGCTGGAGAAAATATGGCGGCAGCTCTAGTTGATTATTTTGTAGATTAATTTAGTAATAATTAAATCTATAAAATACCAGAAAACATATGTATAAATATATATAAAAAACATAACCAGCAAATAAGCACATTTGAAAAGCTGAAGTAAGAGAATGTGTAACATTTTACCTTGGGAAATGATCAACAACTGTTTCAGCACTACAAATCAACTTCCTACTGTAATGAATCCAACATGGTGTAAAACACCCACCTGAGATGCCAACAGTGACATCGCAGGAGACCTTTCCAGCTTCGTTGGCGGCGTGGCAGGTGTACCTACCACTGTCGCCCACCTGGCTGCTCTTAATGCACAGAACGGCCACATTACTTTTAAAGCTGATATCATATTTGTCAGAGCTGTGGATCTCTGTGTTGTCTTTGAACCAGCTGACAGACATGGGCTGCGAGCCGGAGACACGGCCCTCGATCTTCAGCAGTTTGCCCTCTGTGTCCTCGATGTGCTCTGTGGGCTTTTTGGTGAACATCGGAGGGTTTTTACGCTCTGAAAACAAGAGTGTGAACAAGAGTGAAGTGACAGCAAGGAGAGAGAGTTTGGAATCTTCACACAAAGAAACGCCCATGAAGGGGGCTTGAGTGTTTAAGAAGAGAAGGCCGTGATGACGTGAATGTGGCCCGAGTCAAATACCTTTGACAGTGATATCAGAGGAGCAAGAGTCCTTCCCCATGTCATTAGAGGCATGGCAGAAGTATTTCCCTGTGTCAGCTTTATCTGCCTTCAGAATGGTCAGGTGGGGCGTGTTATCCTCACAGCTGATCTTATAATTCCCACCAGAGCGAATATCTTTATGGTCTTTAGACCATTTGACTTTAATGGGGGCAGAGCCGGTCATGTGACACTCCAGCTCAATGCTGTCGCCCACCGTCACCTCCCTCGGTGACAACTTCCTGTCAAAGACCGGAGGGTATCTTGGTTCTGCAGGGTCCGTGAAAGAGTGTGAGGAAAATAAGACAAAACAACAAATCTTTAGATAGAAACATTTCAATAGTTTTGGTGTCAAACAGCCTCACACTGTCTGACAGAAGGTCCATAAAGATCATTTACAGTCTGTGTGCTTGAGACAGAACACGTAAAATAAAAACTGCTTTCATTGTTCTTCTGGAACAAAGTGAAACACATCACACCACTGCCAGAAGAGTCAAGACACAATTAGGCATCAAGATACCAAAACACTTTTCTGCTGTTTGAATATATTCTTAAATAAAATCTGAAGGCCGTATTCACAAAGACTCTTATTCTACCGCCAGGACTGCTCAAAGAGTTTCATCTTGAGAGACACTTTCAAGAAGCTGTCTATGGATGACATCATGTTTCATGACTGAACTTCATCACTATTGTCACGGTGATTAGTTGACAGATAATCAGTCTGTCAGTGAAAGAACACAAAGACTGTACGGGAGATAGAAAAGAAAGAAAGACAATGAAAGAGTAAAAGAATTAAAAAGAAAGAAATGAAAAAAGAAAGAATGAAAGAACGAAAGAAAGAATAAAAGAGTAAAAATAAGGAATGAAAGAAAGAATGAAAAATGATGAAAAAGAAAGAAAGAAAGAAATGAAAGAAAAGGAAAGAACAAAATAATGAAAAAGAACGAAAGAATGAAAAAAGAAAAGAAAGAAAAATATGAAAAAAGAAAAACTAAAAAAGAAAACAAAAACAGACTGACATCACTTGCTTGTTGATATTCTGATATTTTGTCCTTTGATGAGGTCATTCTATAAAGCACTGATTAAATAAAGTTAAGAAATGACAAACTGGCATCTGAAGAGCATTTCCTGGACGTGTTTGAGGCTTATTATCAGTTCTTCTCTCAGACTGAGGAGCAACTTTTAGCCATATAATGTTTTGTGAAAATACTCCCCCCTGTATTTCTCCTAACTCCAGTATCTTGGAGGATGTTTTGTGAATACGGCCCCTGATTTCAACCCTGTAAAAACAGCAGCATTTCAATCATCATGTAGAACCAATCGCTCGATCTCTGCGTCATGCTTAACACACCTTGAAGAGTGAGCTTAGCTCTGCAAGAGGCCGAGCCCACGCTGTTGGTGGCGACACAGGTGTATTCTCCAGAATGTCTCATCTCGCCGCGGCTGATCTGCAGCACGGCTGTGTTGTCGTCGTACAGCATGGAAAACTCGTGTCCCTGGCTAAGAGGCTCGCCGTCTTTCAACCATGAGACCTCCACGGGTGACGAGCCGGCGACGCGGCATTCGAACCGTACCGGCTCACCCTCCGTCTGCTGCAGGCTGGTGATTTTCTTGGGGAAGGACGGTGGAGTTTTAGCCTCTGGAGAAGGTAAAGATGTGATGGTGAATGGTTCATTTATGACAAAATTCAAGACATCACCTTGCACTGTGGGAAATTACAACAAGCATTTTTCACTTCTTTCTGACATTTTACAGACTAAACAATTAATCAAGAAACTGATTTGCAGAGTAATCAATACAGAATGAAAGAATGAAAAAGAACGAATAAAAGAAACGAAAAGAAAGAATGAAAGAATATAAGAAAGAAATGAAAGAAAAAGAAAAGATAAAAGACTGAACAAGAAAGAAAGAAAAAAGAATGAAAGAGCAAAAGAAAGAAAGAAAAGAAGAGAAAGAAAGAAAAGAGAAGAAAGAAAAGAGAGTGTGCTCTATGAATTAATTGTGGGTTTACTACCACTAAATACGAGTATTTTATTACACTACAAATAATAAAACATTCACAAATAATTCAAAATGCTTTGTGTCGAACGTAGAAGTTATTTCACAAATATGATGATGAAGATTCACATTATTTATTTGCATGTCTTGAGTAAAAGAGAAAAGAAATGCACACAGATATAGAGAAGAAGTTTGGAGATGATCACCTAGCACATTGAGTTTGCAGGTGGAGGAAGCGGAGCCGATCTTGTTCTCCGCCTTGCAGGAATACTCGCCGATGTCGGCCTTGGTGGCTTTGCTGAGCTTCAGACAGGCAACGCCCTTCGAGTACTCTAACTTACAGGTGGGGCTGGACCTGACTTTGCCGTCAGCCTTGAACCAGGACACCTTGATCTCAGGTGTACCCGCTACCTGACACTTCAGACACACAGCATCTCCTGCTGTCACCTCCATGGGCTCCAGAGACTCAACAAAGTATGGCGGTTCTGCAGTGACAGACACAAATATCAGATACCTCAGACTAACATCTGTGTGATGCCTGACATCTGCTGGACAAAGCAGGAACTGCACTCTTTGGTCTGTGGTGCCACCTAATGTCACTCTCACAACACAAGATTTTTAGGGATAAAGCCATTATTCCCTCTTACCACCATGTTACAAACTCATCCAAGTCTTTATCTAATATATATCTTCAATTTTCCTCTGCATGTTTTGGTTTAGCCACATTGATTTTCATCATTTTCTCTGTGTGCACATCACAAGCTTTAAGAGATAATTTCACTTTTTTTAAGCCCTTAGCTTCCTGTTGCATTGGCTTTGTCTATACATGCAGTTAAAATCAGCCCGTCCTCACAAGAGCATCAAGATTCAAGATTTCAAGATTCAAGATTCAAGATTCAAGATTTAGTTTAATGTAATTTTCTTGTGTATTTGCATACACAAAAAAATGAAATGCTTTCCCTTCCAGCCCACAGCAGTGCAACAACAACGGAAAGGATATAAGATATACTGTATATCTAAAAATTCACTTTAAAAAAATGATAAAAACATATAAATCCCAAGAGAAAAACAAAAAAATAATGAGCAATTAGCAGCACAGCGCATTAAAATGCATTTAGAAAGAAAAGTACATGTCTCAGTTCGATGTAGACAGCTGACCAGCACTGATACCAGAAGAACACAACCAGAATACAATCCAACAAGGACCCCTTAATTTCTCTTCTTGTCTTCAGAAAATAACTCTTCTGTTAGCTTCCTCAGTGCAGTTTCTCCTTTTGAAGGTTGGTAACAGTGGCAGGTAGCAATCAGCAGTTGACAGCTAGATAGTTGTTTTGATTTAAAAAATATATCCAGATGATATTTCATCTCCTGTTCTTGCTGATTAATGCTGTTACCTCTTCTTTAGAGTCTTTTCTTAAGATTATTTGAAGGTCATTCTGCAAAATGTCCCACTTTTTAGGTCCAAGTTCGAGATGTATTCAGAAGCCCATCTGCAGTGAAGCTACTCTCTCGACAGAGAGGTCTAAAATTCAGGTTGGCTAAAACGCAAAGCAATTGCCAGAACAAAATGTTGGCATTGTACGTTTCTACACATTACAGATATGTTGAATCTCTATGTTTCAATGTTGATCGCATTTTAAGCTTTTCACATGTCATTCACGCAGCATTAAATGGCTGTTGTATAAGGGATAATGTACAGGACGAGTGTATGTATGTATGAGTGTACGATGCAGGACGCCGAAGCGTCGCGTTGGCGTCCTGCATCACCCTGTTGGGGTTCATTTCACAATAATGACCTCCTCGCTGTACATTATCCCACTTATTACACAGCTATTTACTAAAGAATTCAATAACCTGACACAAAATACTGATATAAAAATGATTTTATTGCTTCGGCTAAAAAAATAGTCTGTTAGATTCTATGGTTGGAACTGCGTGCATAGCGACATGCATATCTATGAAAACTCTGTAGCCTTCCTAAGATTAGCCTATTTAGCATTATAATTCACGTTAAATTGAACATTTCCGTTGATGGTGAAGTGAGACAAGGTGAATGGGACGTCTTTGGGAATATTGATGTTGACGTTTCTGTCCTCATTCATCTCTATGTTTCCCTCTTGCTGGGCCTTTGCAGTTGACACACCTGCAAACACAATTTTTCCTAATGTTACAACTGGTAACAATATTACTATTATCACTACTGCTTATTGCACAACTTAGTATATGGAGATAGGCAACTAGGAGAGGTGCTCACCTGATCTGCTGCCGTTGCCTGATTGGAGGACAGGATCTTGCTCCACTTTTCCATTTCTGTATTAGTAGGAGTCCAGTAGCTCCTCAGGCTGCCCTCACATCTGAGGCCAGTCACAGACATTATCTCCGTTTCGTGCTCTCCAAATATATTAAAATCGATATTAGAAAAATATTCCATGGTGTTTTATGATGGAGTTACGGAAAACTAACTTTTTTTGCCACAGGGTTTCGTGATCAATTGACAGTTGGTAATTTTACCGGACTTCTGTCTGCGGCTTGATATAATTGGACGTTGTCCTCCCGAGTCTATGATCAGAACTGCGTCCATAGCAGTGGTCAGTTATTCATAGCAGTGGTCCACTATTCAGAAATAATCATGGACTGTAAAAAATACGGACGTAGCCACTGTGATGTCACCCATTGGTTTCTGAAGAGTGGTTTTGAAGCTCAAAGTGCGTGGCTCCGGTTGTCGCCATCTTGGCAGTGCTTGACTCCACCTAACTCCCGGTTAATCCAAAATGGGCAAAGAGGTGGAGGCAGCCGAATGAAGCCTGGTTGCCTGTCACTCAAAGTGACCACGTCCTTAATTATGCATAACTTTACGGCTTAATAAAATATAAATGGATGAGTTAATAAATAAATTAATAATTAATTATTTTTTTTATTATTAATTAATAAAAAAAAATCAATTAGCTATGGAGACCAAAACCGTCTTTTTTACTAAGCTGTAAACATGTTTATTTCTGCTGTAAAGTTTGGCATTTTAACATGGGGATCGACCTGCTTTTGGAAGCAGCCTCAAGTGGCCATTTGAGGAACTGCAGTTTTTGGCACCTCTGCACTGGCTTAATTTTTCAGCCCTGGATGTTAACCGCTTGGAAATAACAGATCGTACAATGGCGTAATTGACCGATCAGAATCGGCTATTCAACAAAGCCGCGTAATAATAGTTGAGTAATTATGTTTTACGATGGGACAATGCTCTGGTTAGGTTTAGGCACAGCTGCAAATGTCTTGACATATTGCTAAAAATACCCGGTTTTGTGCCATGCAACTAACTTTCTAACCAACCCGCCTCCTCCTAACATGTAAGTGACCTCATATAGATATGATCAACTTCGTCACTTCCCCTATCATATGTATTGTAGAAATGTTGATATGCAACATATTAAACATGTTGAAATGTCGAGATTCAACGTATCCATGGTTTGCAGAAACATACAATGCCAGCATTTGATTCTGGCGACTGGACTGCAGAAATGACGTACAGTTACATTTACACCATCTAGTGGCCGTAGTAATTATGACTTGGAGATGGAGTGACGCAGTTCAGGTGACATCATTATAGGGTTACTTCCTTATTAGGAGGAGGCGGGTTGGTGAGATGGCTAGATAGTTAGATTATCCAACCATGAATCAGGACATTTTTTAAAATGTAACAACTAGTTGTGGTGTTTACTGACGACGGTTGCGTAACTTAAGAAATACTTACCACGTTTCAAGAGATCATTTTAACCAAAACCAAAATCTTTTCTTAACCCTAACCAAGTGGTTTTTGTGCCTATACCTATCCAGACCTTAAGCACAGCATTGTTACACCATAAAACATCATTATTGTTTAACAGTGATTTGTAATGGTTTTGGAAAACGACATATCACGGTCCTTTTGTCCTGTGGTCCTGTGGTCTGGTCCCCATCTGTCCTGAGGAGGGCACTGAAAACACTCATATATGTTGTCATTGGAAATAGACCTATTCTGTCATTTCGGTATGAGGACCTGTTGGTTTAAATGTGTGCTGATTATAAATTATAGATTCTATCCATATTATTTATTTGTATCAGCCTATTTTGCACAGTTTTTGTAAATCTGCACATTTTTCTTACCCTTCAGGTTATTTTTTATCTTATGTTTTATTATTTTAAAAACAAAAGATAAATTTGTCTATTTATCTTGTGTTTTTCTTTGTTTTTTTCGTTTAATTTATCTATTTATCTTATGTTTTTTGTTCTTTTAATAATATTAAAGCCTGAGTCATCCTAAAACTTGAATATAAACAGCTAATATCACACAGCAGAGAGAGCTTCTATCAAACAGACCAACAAAGAAATGATTAACATTGCTACTACACTACTACTTGTGTAGTACTACTACTTGAACTACATGCTTTGATTTAATCTTTTTTTAGTTTGTTTGTTTGTTTGTTTGTTTTTTGGTAACAGCAACTTCAGAAATACATATATTACAACCTGTACTTTAGCTGGACCAACCATAATCTTTGGAGCCATTTCTTAGACTTGAGTGGAGGTGCTACTGATCCCATAAATAGCCAGTGATTGAGTTAAGCTATGCTTAATGAACTAACTTGAATTAACTTTAAACTACATGCAGAGACATACAAAAAGAATCCATGAGTTTGTCTTGGTTAAGTATGAAAAATAGTGAAATCTCCAAAAAACTGAGCTGGCATTTAAATCACATCTACAAAGTCACAAACATCAGGTGAACTGACCGAGGATGGACACATTTGCCTCACACGTGTCCTTTCCAGCATCGTTGGACACTTCGCAGGAGTATTTTCCTGCGGCCTCTTTGTCGTCAGTGCAGAGACACTCCAGGATGCAGGAGCTTTCAGTTGTGGTGATGTTGTATTTGTAAGAAGCAAAGATCTGCTGGCCGTCTTTGTACCAGCTCACTGTGATCTGAGGCGTCCCAGTGTATGTACACTCCATCATTAAAGGTTTGCCCTTCTCAACTGAAATGTCTTTCAGCTTCTTAGAGAAGGCTGCTGGCTCTAAATGACACAATCAGACACAATATTTAGTTTGCATTAGAGTGAGGAAAGGGAAAATACAGTCAGAGATTAACTGTAGGTTGGCACATTTTAGCAAAAGAAGACTTATTAAAATCAATGTTGTCTGATATTTCAAACTGTGATTTTCACTCTTATACAATGGCCACTAGACAGTGATCAGCCCTGATCCAGAACCATCATACTACATATCACAGTCCTACAGAGCCATCTCAGGCACCATTTTTGATTCTACATGATGACTTCTAAGAGGACATATTCTGCACATTTCCAGCTCTATATTTATATTCTGGGGCTCTACTGGAATATATTTGCATGATTTCCAGTTAAAAACTCCTTATTTATCTTCTACTGGCCTTTTATGCAGCCCCTCAGTTCAAACTCTGTCTGAAACAGGCTGTTTTAGCTCCTGTCTCTTGTGTTTTGAATTTACTTTCTGTAACAAATTTTATGAACACTTGAGTGACTGAAGTGGGTTCCTTGTAAGGAATACCTGGATCAGGTTGAGTCAGTCATGTCATTGTCAACCTTGGAACACATTTTTATTTGCCTTAGCTCAGAAGCTGATTGGGAAGCTGCATTAGCACTGAGCTTTTCTGAAAGCCAATCAGATTGCAATTCTTTGCTACCGTGGTGACCAGTGGCCAATGGTGGAACGTAACTAAGCACATTGCCCACTCAAGAAGTTAAATTTTGAAGTACTTTTTAACCTACTACATTTATTTGACAATGTAAAATTGTACATGCAAAACATATGATCAAAAAATACGATGCATTGTCAAAAAATTAACTACCCAACAGTAAATAAAGTGGTTAAATTAGCTCAACCTTCACAAGCTACATTATCATTATCTACATACTTTTTCCACTGCTGACATTTACTTACCCTTCATCAGGCAGGAACATATCAACAGCTAGCTACAGTTTATAGAAATTTCACTTAACTTATGTGATAATAAAAGGCAAATATACTTTGATGTCAGACTGACCTTTGACAGTCAGGTTAACTGGGCAGCTTTCCTTTCCTGCATCATTAATGATCTGGCAAGTGTACTCTCCAGCGTGGCTTCTGTCCACATTGAAAAGCTCCAGAGTCACTTTGTTATCCTTCAGGGAGAAATCACAGCCCTGTCCAGACTGGATCTCCTTGGTTCCTCTGAACCATTTCAGTTTGAGGGGAGCACTGCCTTTCACCATGGCTGAGAAAGTCACATTAGAGTTTGGCATTGCTTCCACTGGCTGTGGTGGCACCACGAAAGATGGAGGCTCTAGATACAAACAGACAGTAACAGAAATTAACATGGTGGAATCTGAATGTATTATATTAATATATTATATTAATTTCCTTGCAGAGGGTTAGATCAGAGGATTGATACTACTTCCCTAGCAGCTCATGGCTGGTCATAATGTGAGCACATTGAGATAATTGACCCATGAAAAAGTCAAAAAAAAAAAACACCTAGAGGGGGTGATCGCAATAAGAAGCTTTTGCAACAGGAAACCTATTGGATATACTCTCTCAACACATTGTCCCCCCAAGGCTTAAATGAGGATTTTGATATTAAACCCTTCTTATTGGTTATCCAATCATTAGAGCCCAGACTATACATTTGTTTCACATATGGTCCTAGTCCAGGCAGGTGTGTAAACATTTTTCTCCTGTCTTATTTCTTCTAGGATCTATATGCATACATGGCTTCTGATATTCCTGTTAGTCTATTTCTATTCATTCTATATTGGACACACTATATATGTTATCTAATGATTCTTGTTGCCCCCTAGTGTCTTGTTAACCTCTTGCACCCAACCCATTACTACCATTTACATGAAATGAGTGTTTGATATTTCTATTCATTGTATATTTTTGTGACTTATTTGTTGAAAATATGTGTACAATTTGCATCGAGACCATTGTATTTATTATGATTGATGATTGTAGAGTCACTGGTCATGTTACTATATACTGTATATGCCTCATTTCATTCCTGTGGGTATCACAAATAAAGAAAAGGGAGCTCTGATTCAGTATGTGGGTACTTCTTGTATCTAAGATTAATGCTACATGTAGTTTCAAAAATTTTGAACCGTTTCTTTAAATTTTTTCTTGGTTACAAGTCCATTCTTGCTGCCAGTGTCACCAAAAACCTCACAGAGGATCCAAAACACATCTACCCGTGGATCTAAAGGGAATTTTTCTTAAAAATCTGATTTGTTTCTTTATTACAACAAAGATGAAAAGTAAGCAGTTAGATAGACGCCAGAGATGATGAAGAGTGCGTCATTTCATGTACAGTGTGGGTCATTTGATGTACATCACTCACATATTTTCTGGAAATGTCAGAAAAGTCATATGTAAAGTGTTATAACAAATACTAGGTAATATTGTTATAAGGAGTTGTATTGTATTATATCTCTGTAACTTCCTCGAAGAAAGTGTGACAGGAAGCGACAGACACTAGGTTAAAATACTGTTAACGGCAAGTAAAAACAGCTTTCACAAGAAATTGGGGGAAGGTGGCACCCCCCACAAAAGGCCAGTGCTGGTCATTGTTGAAGAAGTCTTAAAGGAAAAACGGACACGTGCTGAGACTACAAGACACACAACTGGAAGAAAAATGGGAAAATGGGCATTATACAAGATTTAAGAATGATTACTTATATGATGTTTTGTTATATTTTTGTTATCATCATTGTGTAATGTTGTAAATCATCAAATAGCACAAAAGCGCCAATTTTGGCCAGGACTTAATAGTTAAATGAACAAGTAATGTAATCTCTTTCTGTCTGGATTTACTGACCTTTTACAACCAATGAGGCTGTGGTTTCACTGGATCCTGCCTTGTTGACAGCCTTACATTTATACACTCCAGAGTCAGATAGTTTCAGCTTTGGCACCTTCAGTGTGCAGCTGTTGTCACTGAATGAAATCTCATAATTTGGCCCGCTCTGTATCTCCTCCCCATCATGGTACCATGAGATAGTAAAAGGTTGGGAGCCGGACACTTTGCATTCCATCTCTCCAGCTTGTCCAACAACTGTGTTACAATCCTTTAACTTCCTTAAGAATGTTGGAGGTATGATTTTATCTGTTAGGGAAGGAAAGATGAGGTGCATCAGGAAAAATACAAATATAATGGCACTGTCATCAGTGGGGTTGGGTATCAAACCGCAATGCTTTTTTGGCACTGACAGAAAGGTGTCACACCAAGTAACAAAAATTGCCAAATAACAAAAAGCTGACATTAACTTTCTGGTTATGTTAACTTATTCTTTGATTAGAAAGTTTGTTATTTAAATTTTGTCAGTTTTATTGGTTGTTTTATTTCGGAAAAGGTCTTGTATGGTTACCTGTATTTTAACAATTGAGAGGGTCAGCCTCTTTTGTTAAATTAAGAAAAGGGTTTGTAGAAGAATATTTATATTTCTCAAAGTCAGGTATGAAAGAAAAAGTTTAGGTTACTGTTTTGGTATTCATACCAAATGTCAGGCATTATCTTGGCAATATTAGAACATTTTGAAACTATACCCAGCCCTAGACATCAAACTACAAGTAGGAAGAAGACACCAACCTAAAACAGTGAGATTAATTTTACTCAGGTCCTTCCCGACCTCGTTCATAACCTCAAATGTGTACTCTCCAGAGTCCTTTTTCTCAGCAGAGAGCACATTCAGGCTGGAAATCATCTGAGAAAATGAGATTTGGTATTTCCTCCCAGAGGCCAGCTCAACACCATCCTTGAACCACCTAGGTTTCAACTCTGGGGTTCCACACACTTTGACCTCTAGAGCAGCAATATCGCCTGCCGTCACGCTCAGAGCATCAGGCTTATCCACTATCTTTGCAGGTTCTGGAATCAGAAACAGAGAGGAAGCAGAAAAAAATGTTTTTAGTGAAACCTGCAAGGGAAAAACTGCAAGAGAAAGAGAGAATTATATGTTTACAAACCTAGAACAGTCAAGTTAGCGAAACACTCCACACTCCCAGCATCGTTTCTGAGTTGGCAGGTGTATTTGCCTGCCGTGGTTGCATCAGCCTTAAAGACTTTAAGTGCGACCTGGTTGTTCTCAAAGGTGATTTTCCTGTTGTCACCGTCCCTGAGAATGTGATCCTTGTCTTGAACCCAGGACACAGTAATGGGTTCAGAGCCTTTAACAGTGGCCACAAGGGTCACCTCCTCTCCCAGTATCACTGTCATGTTTGACAGTTTCTCCACAAACGACGGCGGCTCTGAAGAGAGGAAAAAAACGTCAGCAAGGTGACAAAGTAATTTGAAAATCTAATACTTATGATTTTCATTTGAGACTATCGCAAATTCTACTGACCTCTGAGTTTAACTGATGTCTGGCAGGTGTCACTTCCTACACTGTTTGATACTTTGCACTCGTATTCGCCGGCATCTGAGGGCTCTATCCCAATGACATGCAGCGTAGCCGAGCTGCCCTCGCTCACCATCTTATACTTCCTGCTCTCCATCAGAGGCTTCCTGTCTTTGAACCAGGTGATCTGGAACGGAGCTGTACCACTCATCTCACAGTACAGACTCACGTCCTTACCCTTCAGCCCTTCAACAGGCTGAGGTACTTTGACAAAAGATGGGGCGTCTACAAAAAGATCAGGAAACTGTTTAAGAGGCATACTCGAGAAAAAAGAGTCCATGGGGAAAATCTTAAAGCTGAAACCTGTAACTTTTCACACGATGTCACCCTCTACGCTTGAGGTCCACGGTTAAGATGGTGGATTTACTGTGGAAGATTATTGTAACTACTGCTAAAATGACAGTTATTGTGGCAGGTTTATGGAACTACAGCTGATGTAATTCTGTTCATCTTGTCTTCTGTTTTTAGGAGAAGCCTTAGTGTAAGCCTTTAGCTTGTTACCTTTTCTGGACAATCATTTGTTTACTTTAATTTCATGTATAGCTGAGTATATGTGGGTAAAAGTGTGTGAATGTCTTTGCTTGCATATCAAATCATAAAATGTTTTAGATTTTTTTTCATGTGCAAACAAATAATTAAAAAGAATAAAAAGTTTATTGGTGTAATTTCTGTGAAAGTGTGTTGGGACTACAGTTCAGATGGTGGACTTGTGATGGGAGGTACAACTAACATGGCAGAGTTGTTGAGAAATTTGTTGAAAATAAAGTAAAAATACTTGAGTTGTTCTGGAAGAGTACTGGTACCAATGCTAGTTTATTATAGCAAGTTTACGGAACTACAGCTAAGATGAGGGACTTGTGGAATTTTGTTAGAACTACAACTAAGATGGTGAAGAAAATGAGAAAATATGTTGGAACTAGAGATAAGACAGAGCAGATGTAACGTTCACATGTTGACATACTGTTCAAAATTATTGTGGATGATTGTTGGAACTAATACCAAGATTATAGCAGGTTTATGGAAGTACAGTTAAGATACAGAAGCTGTGGAAGTTTGTTGGAACTACAGATAAGATGAAAATGAAAATTGTTGTAGAATTTGAACTATAACTAGGATATTGGAATAAATGTGGAAATTTCTTGGAACTACAGTTAAGATGGCGGAAATCTTGTGAAAGGATAGCAAAAATAAATTCCAGATGGCGGACTTGTGAACGTTTAGCTGAGATGGCAAAGTTGTTGTGACGGATGATAGAACTACAGCTTAAAGGGCAGACTTGTGAAATTTGTTTGAACTACAGCTAAGATGGTAGACCTGTGGAATCTTGTTGGAACTACAACAAATATAGTGGATTAGATCGGGAGGGCTGAAACAACAGCTCAGATGCTTAAGATGTTGTGGAAGATTGTGTATTGCGTGAATTTGCAAAAGATGAAAAGGTTCCAGTATGTAAAGCGTGACACTGTATGTGCTATATGTAGCTACCAGTGTGCTGTTCTGTTAATAACAGCTTTATTTGCATTCCCAAAAAGACAGGTGCAACCCGACAAGCTGATTCTCGATAGCAGAGAAAGAAAAGAATCTTGAGCAATCGTAGAGGAGCTTTCAATGATATTTCACCATACCAGATGTGGATGTTACGGATAACAGCTTTAAGTTATACAGTTTCTGTGTCACTTAAGAAACTTTCAACAACAACAACACACTGAACAGCCAGTGCACCAGAAAGTCAGATCATGAACAATAAATGAACAAGAAGTCAGTGAGAGGCTGACCTTTAACAGTAAGTGTGGTGCTGCAGCTGACACTGCCAGCATCATTCTGAGCTTCACAGGTGTAAACTCCATCATCCTCAAAGCTGGCAGAGAGCAGTTCTAGGACTGCGACTGAGTCAACAAATGATGTCCTGTAGTTGCCCCCGTCTGTGACCTTGGTGTCCTGTTTGTACCAGGTCACTTTCAGAGGGGCTGTCCCACTGACTTTGCACTCCAGGCGGAGTGGCTCACCCTGCTTCACAAACTTAGTACCAGGGAGTTTCAGGACAAATTCAGGTGGTTCTGTAAAACCAAAATACAGACATGTTAGTTGGTGGAAGCATGCAGAGGCACTTAGGCTTGGAGGTTAAGACGGGAATGAGGTGAGCAGATGTGATAAGCTGATGAGATGAGCTGACAATGATGGGTTAATAGAAGAGACAGGATCGCTGAGTAGAATGCAAGTGCAACACAAAGGCAACAAAACATTCATAATGAACAGCTGAAGAAGTGAAAAAACTTCAAATAATGATGATTAAAGTGCTGTGAAGCTGGGAAAACTTGTCAGAGAATCACAAGTTTTGGCCAGCGAGGTAGATGTGAGATGAATACAGTCACTCAAGAGTTGATTTAAAAGATGCATATCCAACCTTTGACTGTCAAGTCTGCACTACAGTGTACAGAGCCAGCATCGTTGCTGAGTTGGCAAGAGTAAACTCCACTCTGGGTGACACCCACTGAATAGAGCTCTAAGAAGCAAGATAGCCCTTCCAGCCCCGTGAAACAGGTGGGCCCAGTCATGAGTTCTGTATCGTCCTTGAACCATTTGACGGTGAAAGGAGGAGTTCCCTTAAATGTGCATTTGAAGCGTACAGTGGCGTTGGGTAGAGCCGCCTGGGACTCAGGTAGAGTCACAAAGCTGGGAGGTTCTGAAGACAACAAGATGGACCAGGTTAAAGAGATACTCACCTTTGATTTAGGATTAAATGACCAATCACATTGAGGAGCACTATCTGACCTTTGACCGTAAGGGATCCACTGCACTCACAACTTCCTGCTGCGTTGGTCAGTTTGCAAAAGTAGGATCCTGCGTCAGATCTCTCTAGCTGTTCAATTTCAATGGACACAGAATTGTCCTGCTGGATGAGTTTGTGTTTTACACCGCTAGAGATTTTGGTTCCATCTTTCTGCCATTCCACAGAGATGGGGAGGGAACCAGATATTTTGCAATAGATCTGAACAAAGGAGCCCAGGATCTCTTGCATGTCTACCAGGGGTTTGATGAAGCTTGGGGGAATTACTTGATCTGTTATCAAATGCATAATAACATAATTAGACTGTGTTAGCATTTCACTATGTACCAGACAAGTTTTATATTTTTAACACCAACCTAGTATGATCACTTTGACTTTGCATTTGCAGCTACTGATGTGGTTTGCCACCTCAAAGACATACTCTCCTTCGTCCTCTCTCTGAGTGGACTGAATCTTTAGGCTGCTGATGTTGTTCTCAAAGCTCAGCTTGTGCTGCCTGATGGAATGAAGCTCCCTGCCATCTTTCATCCATTTCACTTTGAGCTCAGGTGAACCTGTTACCTTACAGTCCAGACTGACTGGATCTCCGACTGTCACTTTTATCACCTCAGGTTTTTCTGTGATCTGTGGAGGCTCTAAAATACAGAATAAAGAATTAAGTCAGTAAGTCTCTAACGAAGACAGGACCATGGATATGGTGCTGACTCAATGCTAAAAGAACCAAAGATCTGATAATATACCTTGCACCGTGAGGGTGGCAAAGCACTTATCCTGCCCAGCCTCGTTTACCACCTGACAGGTGTATTTCCCACTGTGACTAGCCTCACAGGCAGGAATCCTGAGAATGGCCACATTGTTCTCAAATGTTCTCTCAATCTTTGGATCCTCCAAAATCCAGTTCTCATCTTTTTGCCATCGTACAGAGAGAGTGGGAGAACCCTCCACAACACACTGAAACTCTGCCATTTTATTCAAAACAGTGGCAGTGTTCTCAATCCTCTTGGTAAATGTTGGTGGTTCTATTAGAAAAACCCAATAAAATGTTAATGTAAGCAGTCAGTTATCACCTCAAAAGACTAAAATATGGATTTTGATCAGACCAACCTTTGAGGTTTAGTGTAGTCTTACAAGTACAGCTTCCCACCTCGTTAGCAACAGTACACTGGTATTCACCAACATCTACAGAGTCACATTTGTGCACCTCTAGACCCACAGTGCCATTCTTCTGAGAGAAGCCATGTTTAGCACTGGGTTTGATCTCCTTCGCGTCTTTGTGCCATGTTATCTCAAATGGTGCCGTCCCAGCGACCTGACAGTCAAAACAGGCACTGGAGCCCTTCACAACATCAGCTGCACCCAGCTCTCTAACAAATGATGGTGGTTCTGATATTGAGAGAAAAAAAAAAACAGACTTTCATTTTCTGTATATGTGAGGCAAGTTTGTTTATGGTCCAATAAGCAATCAAAGTTAGACCAGCTAGTGCATGGAAGATACAGTTTTTTATTTGGTGGGTCCCAAATTGAAATAATCTTTTCATTTAAAGAACTTAACATTAAAATGATCAACTGTAACAATGGAAATACAATTCTTTCAAGCAGAATGGCCAACAATCAAGAAGAGGTAACCTCCTCAGTGTTTGGGAAACCACCGCCTCCAAGATTACATTTTTAAAACTTCTAGACAATAAGCCCCATGTCATCTCACATGACTAACCTTTGACCTTGAGCTCCATGCTGCAGCTCTCACTGCCAGCCTCATTGCGAGCCTCACAGTAGTAAAGCCCACTGTCTTTAGTGTCAGCTGCACAGACCTCCAGAGTGGCCACAGATTTAACATAGGCCACCTTGTACCGATCACTGGGACTGATCTCAGAGCCTTCCTTGAACCAGTAGATGTCTATTTCAGGCGTGCCAGTCACCTGGCACTCAAACACTTTACTCTGGCCAGGACGGACCACAGACATACGGGCCGGGGTCTGTGTGAACTTTGGAGGCTCTAAGGAACAAATAAAACGATAGATGTAACCATCAGATAGATGGCAAAGGGAAAACACCCTCTATAAAGTTGATTATGTGTATGCTTCTGCCCAAATGTTGCAAAATTTTGTGAATCAGTTTGTTTCTATCAACTGTTCTGTGAATATTCTGGACAGGCGAAACAAGATGACATAATCAAGAGAGACTGTAATTATGGGAACATCATCACATTTAACTGCTGCTTCCCAACTTAATATGGCATACTGTTGCTGTTTCTTCATTCCAACTCTTTTTTTGTTTTTTAGCTTTTTGGTGAGGCATGAAACGTACACTGCCAAACATAATAATTTGTGAAGCAAGAGGAGGGGGATTTCAGGATTGTTACATTATCCAAGAGAGTCCTGTGTTTCTATGTCCGCTAACATTGAGGAGATAATTTGAAGAAATGGGAAAACACACTTTAGGAGCCACGGCTCCTCTCACTTTGCCTTTCTAGTCCTGAAACTGTATTTTCAATAATAAAAATCTGTTTCCATCAGTCTTTATTGCACCTTCACTTTGACTGACTTTTCCAGCACAGCAAAGCACAAAAGCTTTCCTGAACATTTCAAGTAGTTTTGGGCTATGAAGATGCTCTCCAAAAAGAGAGGCACAAAGTGTTGTGTTTTAAGTAAGCAAGTTCTGAATAGACACATCACCAAGTTTCAACTGAAAAGCAAAAGTGGAGAATCAATGTAAGATCAAAGGAAAGAAACACATTCATATTCTAAATTCAAAATGCCCATAAGATCACATGGACGGTTTCACATAAAGACTGATAACCTTTGACAAATAGTGTTGCCTGGCATGAAGTAGAGCCGACATCATTCTGAATTTCACAGACATAGTCTCCAGAATCTGAGGTTTTGGCAAAGAAGAGCTCCAGTGAGCTTGAGGTGTTGTCTTTGATCACAGAGCAGTCGGCACTAGATGAAATCTCTTTCTTGTTTTTAAACCATTTGATGGTCAGTGGTGGCGTGCCAGAGACTAGGACATTGAAAAGGACCTTTGAGCCAGGCAAAACATTCATGGATTCAGGCATTTCAAGAATGCATGGTGGTTCTGTAAGAAGAAAAAAAATCATAAATGGCTACACACAAAGCAAAGATCCTTTTACTTGTTTAATGATACATCTAACTACCGACAAAGTCTATAAAAAGTATTCAAACCTTTCACAAACAAGATCCCAGAGCACTGGGCATTTCCCGCTTTGTTTGTAGCAATGCAGGTATAGCTGCCACTGTCTTTACTAACAAGATCAGATATTTCCAGGAAAGCAACATTCTCAAAGAATGTGCATTTGTGTTTATTGTCAGTCCGGATCTCTTTCTCATCTTTGTACCATTGTATGGTTATTGGCAGGGAGCCAGATACAAGACACTCCTGATGAGCAAATGATCCTTTTATACCTTCCGTCTGCTTCAGTTTTCTTGTAAAAGACGGTGGAATTATTTGATCTAACATTGATAAAAAAAGAAAAACAGGTGAGAAGCAGTGTTCAAGTGAACAAAACAAATTTTAAGTTCAAGGGCATGCATTAGGAACTGACCGAGAATGGTGAGTGTAGCCTCACAAGAGCTATTTCCGACATCGTTTGAAACCTCAAAAATGTATTCACCACCATCACTTTTCTCAGTTTTAATAATCTTGAGCACAGAGCTGGTGTCTGTGCTCTGTACTTTACATCTCTGGCCTGAGGTCAGCTCCTTTCCGGCCTTTAGCCATCGAGCTTTCAGCGGTTTAGTGCCTGAGAACCTGGCCTCCAGCGTGGCTGGATCCCCCTGTGTCACACTGATAGACTTGGCCTCCTCTGTCACTTTAGCTGGCTCTGAGACGTCAAACACAACAGTCAGCAAAGAATCTCAGTCTTGATACACTACAACACAGTGATGAACCAAGAACTGAAGTTCAGTAACAGACTAAAGGTAGTGCACGTAGTACTTATCAACTTGTAAAGTCATAAAATGATCATGTGAAAAATTAATCCATCAATGAAAAATTTCCTGCAGGATGTAAATAAAGGAAGGCAAAGATAAAGTCCATTGTTTGTTCTTGTTAGCAGCCTGGACACATCACTACATGCAGGCTTTCTGACACTCATGGAAGTTAAATGGCAAGAAGTGATAGTTGTGTTGGGGACTTGAAGTGCTAGAACTATTGCCCCATTTTTAAATTAACACTTTGCACAACAAGATAGCCAAGATAGCCAAAAACGTTAGGTGGTACCACCATGATGAAGGCAAGATAAAAAAGTTTGGTGAATAAAACATGGTGTGCTGGAGAGGAGTTGTGCAACGTGTTTTAATTTTGACAGATTTACATTGAAGCTTGCTGTGTGTATGTTCTCAAAGTAGGAATTGGAGGAAAACTTCCTGCTAGTAAACTTACTGATGTTTGACTTAGTGAGTTGATAAAAAATGCCTGAATGCACCATTACAAAGATTCAAATTAGGGTAAAGACAGAGTTTGGTTTCAAATGCAAGTTCTGGAGTATCCCAACCAACCTTTGACTGTCAACACAGCAGAGCACGTCTGGCTCCCAGCTTGATTCTGTGCCTGGCAAGAGTATTTGCCACCGTGTTTGTTCTGCAAGTTGGCAATGTGCAGCAGAGCAGTCTTGTTCTCATATGTTAGCTGAATGTTCTCAGTCTCTTTGAGCTCGTGGTTATCTTTCAGCCAACACACAGTCATGGGCTCTGAACCCTTCAGAGTGCACCGCAGAGAAACCTCACTGCCTACCAAGGAGCTGAGGTTCTCCAGCTTTTGCACAAATGATGGGGGTTCTACAAGGAAAAATTTTACAGGAATGTTATTGAAATCTCTTGCAATATTAGGCTAACAAAGCCAGACTTCAGTCTTTGCTACAGGATTTAAGTCTGAAGGCCATCCACTGAGAATCAACTAAGTCTGACACGTTTTGTACAAATCAGAGAACTATGGCGTGTTTGGATGGTGATGTGAATAATTTAAACTAGTGTGTTGTATACTCTAAAATGACACCTGACTCAGTAGCTGAGTGATGTAAAAAATTTAATAACTTTAGGAGAAATCTAACATTTCTTGAGGTGACTCTCTGTTTTTTTCCATTTGAAGTAAAGATTAATGGTGTCAGAGATTAAAATGTACTGCTGTCTATCTTTTATAAATGCACAACACTCTGATTCCTGTTTAAGGGATTTTTTAGGATATTTTTCTAATACAAGTCTATGGTCTAAGCATTGATGGTGCTGTATGCTGTACATTTACTTTTAATTTTGGGCTATATACAATAAATAAAGCTAACTTAACTTCATGTTGCAACCTCTGTGAATGCAAATAGAAATAACTTCCATCTTCAGCAAATGACTGACCAGAATGAGCAAAGAGGGAACTATGTGCTTGCTTTGCAAGGCTATTCAAATATACTGTAAGTATGGTACAGATTTAAAATATAGGTTTATGTTGTTTAAAAGATAAATTAACACTTTTAATTCATACTTTCCACCAACCTTTTAGTGTTACTTGACAATCACAGGAAGCCCTCCCCACTTCATTCTCAACAGTACACTGATACACGCCGACATCTCCTGCTTCGACCGCCAGCACCTGCAGGGATACTAGCTCGTCTTTCACAGTGATTCTGTGTCTCTTATCATTCCTAATCAGCTTTGTGTTTTTATAAAACGACACAGTGAAAGGGGCAGAACCAGAGACCTGGCCCTCCAGCATCATCTCAGAACCTTTCACCACGTCTTTGGGCTCCAAGCTACGCACAAACACTGGTGGCTCTAGAAGAAGACAATGAAGGCGTCAGCACATTACACTGGACTCATTTGAAATAAATAACAAAATGTCTTCAGTGTCACTATAAAAGTCTTAATTCACCAAAATTGAAAGTAAGATAAATCACTGAAAACTGAAAACAAGAAAAAGCAGGTACAGTTCCAGCACAAGGAAAAGCATCTGTGAACCGTAACTAAACCAACCTTTGACTGTAACTGTACTGCTGCAGCGGTCACTACCAGCCTCGCTGGACGCCAGACAGACATAATTTCCACTATCCTCTACAGAACAGTTGACTATTTCCAAAGATGCAACTAAGTCAGTCAAGGCCATTGTGTATTTTGGACTGGAACTGATTTCCATCTCATCCTTGAACCACTTAAAACTGATGACGGGGCTGCCTGTCACTTTGCACTCCAGCCTGACGGAGTTGCTGCTGGTGACGAGTTTGGTTGCCTCAAGCTTTCTCACAAACATGGGAGGTTCTGAGAGAAGAGGTTAACAATCATTAGCAGACAGAAGTCATTAGTATCAAAAGACATAAAGAATGTCAAGACATTTTCATGCAGCTGCAAACAGTACTGAAGACGGGCACCTTTCACAAAGAGGACTGTAATGCAATCCACCTTCCCAGCATCATTGGATACTTGGCATGTGTACTTAGCGGAGTCACTGGGTTTCACAGAGTGAAGCTCCAAGGAGCTTGAAGAGGCATCTTTCTTTATGAAACATGTGCCACCGGTTAAAATCTCTTTTTCCTCTCTGAACCACTTAACAGCCAATGGAGCTGTTCCAGTGAAGGCTGCTCTAAAGGAAACAGTGGTTCCAGGTATGACATCCTGATTGTCTGGTTTCACCGTGAACACTGGGGGCTCTGGAGGCAATTAATAAGACAAAATGTGAATTTCATGTTAGCATGAAATCAGTAGACACAACAAACAGAAGCACATCATAGGCCAAGCATTCATAACCTTTGACATAGAGTGTGCCACTGGTTTCTTTAAAGCCGGCTGAATTGGTGGCTCTGCATTTGTAAACTCCAGAGTCAGCCTTCTCCAGACAAATTATTCTCAGTGTAGCAGAGCTGTCTTTGAATTCAGGCTGGAATTTGGTCCCAGACATGATTTCCTGGTCATCTTTGAACCAAGCTATGGTCATGGGTTGGGACCCAGACACTTTACAATCCATGGAGACATCATTACCAATGTTACCATCAACTCTTTTCAGGGACTTTGTGAAAGTTGGAGGCATTATCCGATCTGGTTGTATGAAGAAAAAACATCTCATTTATTAATACAGTTTCACACTGTATTTAAAAATGTCAGTCACTCAGCTCATATCCAAAGGCAAATAAAACTCCACACTTCATTTACAGTTAAGTCTATTACAATGTTTAAGTTACAAGATGTTAGCCTAGTGTAAGTACCATGACCAAAGCGTGTGAAGACAGTGTATGTTTCCTTTTAGTTAGAAAAAAATCAGTAACGACAGATTTTCATATTTTCTGCTTGTCATATTTTCAACCTTTTTAAAACTGCAAAAACTCATTAAATGTTAAAGAAGCAGAGATCAGGAGCTAACCTAAGACAGTGACTGAGCATGTGCACTGGTCTTTTCCAACTTTATTTGACACTTCCATCTTGTAGTCTGAAGTGTCTCCTTTTTCCGCCGTAAGAATCTTCATGGTGGCAATATTTTCCTTCAGAGTCATCTTATATTTGCGGCCACTGATCATCTCTTTCCCATCTTTAAACCATTTCACTTTGAGGTCTGGACTTCCAGAAATTGTGCACTCCAATGTGGCTGAATCTCCTGCAGTCACACTAATAGACTCTGCAGGTTCTATGATTCTGGCAGGTTCTGGGATAAGATAACATCCAATAGTTATTAAGATATATGAATTCAAACACAAACATCTATAGAACACTACATAAGAGTTAAAATGTATCTCTTCATCAAAGATTTCATCTGACCTTGCACAGTCAAGGTGGCTTCACATTTTTTTTGCCCAGCCTCATTCTCAGCTTGGCATGAATACTTGCCACCATGGCTGATGGCAACTGCTGTTATAGACAAGCTAGCAATGTTGTTCTCAAACACCATCTTGATATTTGGATCATCATCTCTCAGTATTTCAGAGTCTTTCATCCATTTAATAGTGATGGGGGCTGAGCCCTTAATGGTTCCCTGTAGTTTCACTGTATTTCCCAACACTGCTGTAGCACTCTCAACCCTCTTTGAGAAGGTTGGCGGTTCTACAAAACACATTATGAATTAAAAACGGACTTTGAATCACATGACTAACCTCAGTCAATAACACTCTTTTACTAACCTTTAAGTTTAGCAAGCGCCTTAGTGGTGACTTTCCCCACATCATTGGAAATGACACACTGATAATCTCCAACATCTGCACTTTCAAAGGTCTGGATCTCCAGCCTTGACAAGGATTCTTGGGAGATTATTTTATATTTCTGATCACTGGTGATAACTTTCTTATTTTTTAACCAGCTGATTTCAAAAGGAGCAGTTCCTGTGATGTTACACTCCAGCTGAGCTGCTGTTCCCTTCACCACCTCTACATTCTGCAGTTCTTTTCTAATGGATGGTGGATCTGTTTGTCAAAAGGGCAAGTAAAGCGTATGCAATTAATACCAGAAGTTTTCTGAAATGAACGTTGAGTGTAAGGTAGTGTAGAGAGCAAGATTTCTTTGACAAACCTTTAACAGCTATAAGGGTGTTGCAGCTCTCGCTGCCTGCATTATTTGACACCTCACAGGTGTAACTCCCACTGTCTGTGACCAGAAGATTTACTATCTCCAAAGTGGCAACTCCAGTCTTGAAAGAGATTTTATACTTTTCTCCATTGCTAAGCTCTCTCTCATTCCAGAACCAGTGGATGCGAAGTTCAGGCGATCCTTTAACAGTGCACTGTAAGCGTGCAGCTATTCCTTGTTTCCATGTAATCTTTGGTTCC
Source organism: Thunnus maccoyii (assembly GCF_910596095.1). Lineage (NCBI taxonomy): Eukaryota > Metazoa > Chordata > Actinopteri > Scombriformes > Scombridae > Thunnus > Thunnus maccoyii. The sequence continues at coordinate 1,781,164 of NC_056543.1, forward strand.
ATTTTCTTGACAAAGGTAGGGGGCTCTGAAAGGAGTGTTTAATTCAACACCAAGAATTTCAAATGCACACAGAGAAAAAAACAACACAATAACCAAGACAGTAGAGTGCAAAAGAAAAGGCAAGATAGCGGTGCATAGTGTTAGCATCAGCATGCAGTTGACTGAAAACAGTCTTCAGCAATAATCCACCAGCTCATTTCAAGAGAAGTTTTCATCAATGCTAACGGAAAGATCGTCTGTAAGATCTTACCTTGAACCGTTACCACAGTCTCACAGGATGAGCTCCCAGCCTCATTTGTGGCTGTGCACACATATTTCCCAGAGTCCTTCTGTTTGGACTTGGGTATGTCAAGAACAGCCACCTTGTCCTCAAAGGACAGTTTACACTCCATGCTCTGGTGGACTTTTTTGCCATCCCTTGTCCAGGTGACAGTCACACCAGTATCCTCGTCCACCTGGCACTCCAGCCTCAGCGGGTTATTGACAGCGGCTGACGCTGACTCAATGGTCTTAACAAAGTTGGGCTTGTTGATAACCTTGAGCTCTGTGGTAAAGGTAGCAGTGCCGACTCTGTTGGAGGCCTTGCATAGGTACACTCCCTGGTCAGTTAGCTCAAGACTTTTAATGTGAAGGGAATACTTGTTCTTTTCACATTTCATGACATAGTTCCCTGTGGAAGAGATGGCTATGTTGTTCTTGTGCCAGACAACTTCCATGGGTGAGGATCCAGTAAGTGAGCACTGGAACACAGCTTGTTTTCCCATGTATAAAGTCATTGGGTCTGGTTTTGATACAAATACCGGTGGGTACATTTCTATGGAGAGCAGGTAGAACATACAAAAAAGTTTTTAAGATTTTAAAAAGTGGAAAAATACACCACAATCAAAAGTAAACGAACCTGTGCAATCTCAACTTGGTGAACGATTTGGATTTAAACATGACAAAATTTGATCCTCAACATCATTACATCTTGCCAAAGGTGACAACAGATCCATTTTATAAAAACGTCATCACTTCCACACTGCACCATAATGATACGGGATGAGACACAAAGCAAATATGTATATAATTCTCTCTCTCTCTCAAACACACACATAAGTAAAGCGATAATTTAAAAAGGTCCCAGTTGGGTCTTACCGGTAACAACAAGTGAGGCAGAGCAGCTGTCAGTGCCGTGCTGGTTTGAAGCCTTGCAGGTATATTCACCGCTGTCAGCTTTGACCGGGTTCAGGAGTTCCAGAGAGGAACTGGTGGGGCGGCTTAGGATCCGGTACTTCTCACTCTGTTTGATCTCAATATCAGACTTGTACCATTTGAAGGTCACACTTGGAGCATCTTCGATCTCACATTCAAACTTGGCTTGGCTACCAATGTTTATATCCAGAGGGGCGATTTTCTGCCTAAAGACAGGTGGCACTGAGGCACACGTAGAGAAATGAAAAGGTAAATGTTAGTAATTGTGTCTGTGAAACTAATGTAATCTATGTAAAAAAAAAAAAGACAGGAATAGGAATGGTGGAATGTACAGCAATGGTAGAAGGCAATTCAGGAGTGACTGAGGAGGGAAAAAAATAGCCAGAACACAAGCCCCAAAGCTGCCCGAAAGAAGATGCTATCATTGAATGTGATTGTCATGGGGCAAGGGTTCAGGCTAAAAGGAGAAACAAAGAGTTTGTGAAAGATGAAGCAATGTCAAGTTGAAGCCCCGAAAGCATGCAGAGATACATTGGAGATGTGGAGAGAATGGACCTGGAGGAATGTGACAGACCATGGGTTTAAAACAAAGGGACCTGTTGCCACTGGCATGCTTAAGTGACCATGGAAAGACCATGAAAGTTGCTTGAAGGCCAGAATCATGACAACCATTATAGCAAGATGCTTATCAGTTAAAGAGCCCTGAGCAAAACTTGCATGGCTGTGACAGTTCTGGTCTTTTGGCAATTACTGACCAAACAATGATGTGGAACAAGGAAGACACAGTGAGTTAGTACCATCCATTGCCCTGGTAGAGGTGCTCATGCTGAGCTATGAAATGAACCAAGAGACCAAAGTGAAAAATGAATAATTCTATGTGAGGAGAAAGGTCTTGTATGGACCTGTTTGTGTGAATTATTAGTCATTCTCAGAGAAAATGGATGAATGAAGGAATGATACATTGGTTTTTCCCTGTTATCAAACCTTTTGAGACCACAGTGAGTCTTGAAGATGTTGTAGTCCTGCCGGCTTCATTCTCAGCCTCACAAACATATTCTCCTTCATTCCTCTCCTTGACAACTTTGTTGATAACCAATGTGTATGTGTCGTGGTCTTTGGAACACTTGATCTCTTTGCCAGATTTTACCAATTGCCCATTGAAAAACCAGTTTACCTTTGTGACGTACTTAATGGTGGTACTAAAGGTAACTTTACTATCTTCTTCGATGGATAAGTCTTGGAGGGAGGTGACTATTACAGGGTATTCTCTCTGGTCTGGCCTGGATACTGTGATCTCCCCTTTAAAGATCTCCTCCCTGTGCTCCTTCTGGATGCTGACATCCACAGCCTGCTCAGAGGGGACCGTGGTAGGAGGCAGGGCAGTGGTGAAAGTAGCTGCTCCTACATCTTTTTCCTGGCTTTTCACCATTACTGACCTCACCTCCTGCCTTGACACCTGCACTGACTGCTCAAAAGATGTGTGAACCTCGGTGGAAATTTTGGTCTGGGATGAGATGGACTGTTCCATCTTTGCTGCCTTGGATTCCTGCACCACAACCTGTTGCTCAGCTGCAGCCCATTCAACTGCCCTTTTAGACTCTGTTTTGAGTGCAGCAGCCTGAGATTTAACAGCAGTGAAATCCACTGCACTCTCTTCTACCTTCACTGTCTCGACCATGGATGATAGCATTTGCTTAGAGTGGGCCGAGGTGACCTGCACCCTCTGAGGTTTGTCTAACTGCATAGTGCCCGGCTGTTCTGAAGCAAGAACATGGGATTCCTGGTACACTATAGAGTGGAAAGCTGCCTGGAGTTCAGTCCTAAGGTCAGCTGTCTGAGGATATTCACCCTCAAAAGCCAGCGTAATCTCTATGGGTGCACCTGTTGTTGTGATCAGGTATGTAAACATGGCACGCTTGGGCTCTCTCTGAACCTTGACTTCCTGTACCTCTACAGGCTGTAATCTTCCTACAACATCAGCCAGTAACACTGGCTGGTCACTGGCTACGGCAGACTGAAGAGCATCTCTGAGCTGATGCCGTATATTTACACTGGATGGTTTAGGGATCTGCATCACAAATGTCATCTCTTTGGGAAGAGCTGTGCTGTCTATTGATTCTGATGCCATAAGGGACAGTTTAGGCTGTTTGGTGACGACAACTTTTGTGGACTCAGACTTGGTGATCTCCTGAGAGAGTTCACCCATCAGCACTCGCTTCTCATCCATCAATATTGACTGCCTGACTGACTGGCCCTCCTGGATTTGAACAGCAAAGTCCTGTTCTGCTGCCTCTAGAAGGACACTACTCTCAGTGGAGATCTCCTTCTCCTCAATCTGGATTGGCTCGGTGGGAACCTTTGGCTCTACAGCCGTCTGGCAGGTGAACTTATCCACCGCTGTAAGACTCTCAGTGTGACCTTCCTCTAAGGCCTGACTATCTTCCACACTAGTAACATGCATCACGTTCCAGCGATCCTCCTTCTGCACCAGAGCTCTCTGCTGCTTGACGTCAGTGGTAACTGGTGTCTCTTTTGGCAGCTGCATGGGCTGGAAGGAGAGCTGGAGAATGTTTTGAGTTCTGGGTTCAGTTCGAAGCTGAGACTGAACTCCAGTCACGGACAAAGCCAGTTCTGAGTGATAATCTGCTGTGAGCTCCCTTCTCTCCTCCGATATGGCTGCATGACTCCTAGTCTTTTCCTGTTTCTGTGCCGCCACCTGCTGGTCAGGCTTCTGAATTACAAGAATACCTTCTTTGGATTGCGCTTCCACAGATTGGGTTGACTGGAGATGCAGCAGAGTAGGAGCCTCTGTTTGGGGCTGGATGGTCATGGTGCTAGCTTTGGCCTCAAACTCTGATGTGTTCTCACAAACTACCGTCCTCTGCTCATCCTGGCTAACAGTGTGCAGTAGAGTGGGACTCTTCCTGGTGCCTGCTTGCTCTGGTGCTGGTTTCTCACAGGTAAATCTGGTCTCAGATGGAAGGAGGTCCTGGTCTGTGATAACCTGCAGGTGCAACAACTGCTCTCCTTCTACTTGTGACTGAATGGACATGGCACTGTCCAAACTTGGCAGCTGATGAGTGGGCTCAGCCTGCAGTATTTGCTTCTCTTCAGTAGTTAGAACCGACTTCATCATTTTATCCTTACAGACATGGGCTGTCTCTTCAGTGGGTCTCTGCATGGAGAACTCAGTCTCCTTGGAAAGAGTCTGTTTAGACATGCTGACTGAGGCCAAGACAGGACAGTACTGTTGTTTACCAACAGAAGACTTCACAGCAGAATCTGCTGTTGCTAGTTCAGTGGTGTGGCCCTCTGCAAGCACCCGTTTCTCTGCAGACTGGGCTGAGTATAAAATCTTAACACCCTCCTTAACCTTGTAACTCTTCTCCTCATGTAGTTTGGGGATATCCTGAGATTGCTCTTTCAGGATGGACAGTGGTGACTCAACTTGATGTCCACTGACTAGGTGTTTAGGTTCTGAAGTGGGCTTGACAGAAGTAGCTTTTCGGTCAGCCAGAGGCTCTGTGCTAACATTAGAAAGTGGGGTCAGCTCCTCAGCTACAGCTGACATCACCTTTGACCTCTTTTCCCTAGCCGCCTGGAGCTCAATGACCTCAGGGCTCTGAATACGATCGCAGTGCTGCTCCGTGAGGTCCTGACTCTCTTCAACAGAGGACGTAAATGCTGCCATGTGAAGCTGTTTAGCAGGAACAGCTGAAATCTGAGGTGGGTGGGTCGGAACCACAGATACCCTCTCCTCTACCTCATGCGACTGAAGCACTGCTGCCTGGTGGGTCAGCTGCTCGCAATGAATCGTGGCAGCAGAGATATCTAATTCTCTAAGGGAGCCCACTTGCTCACTAGGAATTATCTGCCGGTCTTCAGTGCCGATGGTGTAAACCATCTGATCAGAACCAGCTCTGTCCTGGCCAGGGAGGCTGACCTGGTACAAGCGAGACACTGTTGCCTGTTCTGTCATTGAAACCTTATAACCTTTCTTCTGAACCACTTTCGGCTGTTCCTGTTTGCGAGACACGGAAACTGATTCCCTAAACACAACGAGCTCAGCACTACAAGATGCCTCCCCAAACTGGTTGGAAGCCTTACATGTATACAAGCCACTATCTTCCTGTTTGACACTCTTAATATTGATGAAGCCAGATCCATCTGGGTTGGCTATAATGATACAGTTTCTACTGGGCTGAATCTGAAAAGCCCCCTTGAACCACTTCACATCAGGATTTGGATCACCACTAGCTTTGTAATTAAAAGAAACCTCTCCTCCTTCTGAGCACCTCACAGGTTGGATCTGAACAGTGAAAGTAGGAGGGTGACCTGTGACCTTAAACATTTTCTCAACCCATTTCTCTGCCTGGCTAACATCAGACTTTTTCACCTCCAGGTATGTGGTGCAAGTTGTCTGACCAAATCTGTTGGTGGCAGTGCAAGAGTACTCGCCCTCATACTCAGATGTGACATGGGTGATCACTAATGAGTACTCCTCCTTCTCCTCTATCAGCTTGTATATAGAGGAGTTCTTTATTACTTTTCCATTGTGAGACCATTGAACAGTTGGCTTTGGCAAGCCAGACACTTTGACGGTAAACTTGGCTGTCTCCCCAGTAGACACAGCTGCTGGGGAGAGCTGGGTGAGGAAAACTGGTTTTTCTTTTTTCTTCTCTAAAGTGGAAGAGTAACGTTTGGACTCTGGCTTGAGTTCAAGTGTTTTTGTTTTCTGTGGTAATTGGACACCAGTGTAGTAGGTTTCCTCTTGTTCCTCCACAGTGGTGATGGTGGTGCTACAACGCCCTGTCAGAAAACATATCCACAACAGAAAAGCTATGATTTTAACAATTAATCCGTAACAGAAAATATTATGGTTGTCCTTGTCTACAGAAGTTCTTATAAATCTAATAGTCATAGAATTTTTTTCAATGAATTATCTGACTTAATAATGTAGTACTGTTCCTCTGTAGGTGAAAGCAGCAAAATCTCTTGGAAATTTGGTACTCATTAAAGTCAAAGGCATATTTGAATATTGGTTTAGATGTGACATTCATTTCACAGTTATTACCAATGACAACCCGCTCATTCCTAATTAATATTCAGAAAATACCCTAATTATTGTTAATTAAGATATATATATATATATATATATATATATACATATATATGTACACACATCCATATATATATATATATAAGAGATATAAGAACCTCTAATTTGCCAAAAATCAAGAGAATGACCCAAACACCAATCCAAAGAACATAACTAAAAACATTTTTTTCCCTAAAGGAATAGATGATTCTTTGACTTATTCTCACCTGAAGCAAGTAGTTTGTTTATCTGGTTATATATCGGAATATTTTTTATATCTTATATATTCAAAAATTGCAAAAAAGTTAGGCCTATTTCTTTTGCCGATATGGAGCTAAGGGAAAAGGTCAGCAGCCAGGAAATTTAATCAAACAGTGACAAATTGTGTCATAATAAATGAAGACAACATGAGTTGGTATCCAGCCTCAAAAATACGTTTGGTTCAGACTTAATTACATGTGTCCATAGAACCAAGTATCAAAAAACTGTCAATATTCAATCTCTCCATTGAATGGCTGGTCAGATTTATTATCTTTTTTTCTTATTCTGAAAGAACAAAAGTGAAAGAATGTTGAACAAATAAATAATTGGCATATTTTGTATACAAAAACTTGTAGAAAAACTCTTTACATCATTAAATATTTTATTATATAAACTCTGAGACAAACAACCATGATGTCTGTACAAATAAAACACAAATTTCTATCTCAATGCCAGATGTTTTTAATTGATGTACTTTTTCCAGTTAACACTACTCATACACCCCTAAAATTACACATATTTACAAGACATCAAAACTTAATTTATTTAAAAAAAAGTTTCACAGTATTATCCTTTTTTAAATTATTTATCAATCATCTTACTCAACTATGAATTACAAGCTTGTTTTAAAATCCTTAAAATATCATTCACAAAAGGGGAAAACTCTTACACACACAAAAAACATCAAAAATAAAATACTGCGACAAAATTACAAAGTCACACAAACAACAATAAAGTGAATAATAATAAAATAATCCAGTAAGCAATATGACATTATATTCTTGGGAGTTTCGTGACTTTTTGGTAGGATGACTGCTTAAAATGTTCAGCTCAGAATTATTGGGATATATTGATTCCTTAAAGTTCAGTTCCAGCCATGATAATTATAGGTGTCACTGGAATTTTATTAATTTCTCAAGTTTTATTTTCTATATGGATTATTTTAAAAATGTATTTAAAAATGACAATGGTATGTATTTCTGTGAATATTTTTTATGTGTATTAGATGTTTGCTTCACACACATACCTAATATTCCTAGTTGTTTTATTTTTGGCAGTGCAAACTGATGTGAACAGCACAATGTTAAAAACAGATTGGTAACATTTGTATTTAAGCTGCTCGACTTTTAATTAAACACAACAAATGTAGTTTGTGGATGGCAGCTCACTTTAAAGTGTTATGAGAAAATAAAAGCAAACATAAACCCAGATTCATCATCTACGAAAGACTACCAAAAATTAAAATAAAACAACTGTTGTGTGAAGTTTTACACAACTTACAATAAATGAATATAAAGGCTGATCTGCTGACACTATTAAACTGTTAATATTTTTCATCACTGACACACTATGACATTTACACACTGCTTTCCCCAACATGACTACGGGTTGGTTGCCCAAAGACAATTTAAACTTTTCTACTGCATTAGGTCAGTCTGAGCTTTGCTCCTCGACAGTTATGACATAGAAACAGACTAATTTCAACAGTTTAGTTTCAATGGCCTGCTACAAACGGAGGAAGTGAGGAAAATTTGAACAATTTGGGTTGGTTTTGAAACGCACCATAGAAATAAAATTTATTATAATTAATATTATTTGTAAACAATTTTAAGCAAGCAATGAGAATGTAAGATTTTGGAGGACTCATGAGAGTAACATCATTTTCAGTTTAATTTAGCTTAATGCTTCACTCATTATTTAAGTTTCCCAGAAAAGCAGCTTGTAGAGGTTGCATGTTTTTTAAGAGTCCTAATCTTAATACACAGTTAAACATCAAACTTAAATAGTCAAGAATTTGCCTAACACAAGAAAACTGTGACAACTGTAAGTTTATCTTTGTGCAACCGGCCCCCGACCCTTTAATCTCTAAAACACCTTCAGCAGTGCTGTAGTTTCCGTGCACCCAGCTGTATTTTGGATTATGCACCTATACTCACCAGCATCACTCTGGGTCACGTTAGTAATGAGCAAATTGAAATGGCCTGCAGTTTTCTCCTGGATTATACACCTACTGTCTGTGACACGGTCTCCATCTTTGTACCACTCGGCAGTGGGATTTGGCTTACCGCTAACTAGACACTGGAGTATAACAGGCGTCCCTACCGCTGCTGTAACATTAGTCAATGGGATGACACACTTAGGGGCCGTCTCAGTCACCTGGAACTGGAAGCTACACATATCAGAGGACTTCCCTTTGAACTCTATCTTGTCATCTTTTGCTGGCTCTGCAAATACATCAAAGTTAATGCTAACATATTTTTCTCCCTGTTCGCTCATCTCATTGTCAGTGTTGGCCACCAACCTGACTGCTCGCTGGGACTCATCTTCCTCTTGCTCAAACTCAAACTCAAGCTCAATTTCAGACACCTGTTCACCGTCGAATGATGTGTTGCCAACCATCAGGTCAAACTTCTGTGGCTGGACTTTGGCGCTGCCAAGAGAAACAGCAGTCAGCTCTCTGCCTCTGGTCTTCCCTGAGAAAGCCTTGGCACTCAACACCACCAGGGAGGCCCTACACAGTGTCTCCCCAACAACATTGATAGCCCTGCATGTGTATACTCCGCTATCCTGTGTTGTGACTTTACAGATCTTCAGGAAGTGGTTGTCTCCGTCAGATGAGTGCAGGTATTTTTTGTTATTGTGAGGAATTTTTTTGTCACCTTTGAACCAGGACACAATGGGAGATGGAATCCCCATCAGGGAGCACTCAAACATGACCATGGTATCCTCTGGAGTTTCCATGTCGCAGATGGGATTGATAAACCTTGGGGGCATCTCAGTGACCTCAAAAGCTATTTTCAAATCATCATGCTCCTGAGTTACAAAGTCCACAGCACCCTCCTCGTAAATACTTGGTAACACATCCAAAGATATGATCATGCTCTTGTTGTCAGCTGTGTACTCAGGAATGGTAATGATCTTAACCTGTTTCTCAAACTCTTTTACCTCATTTTCATCCAATTCTACTTCAAGCAGAATCTCCTGAGGGGATGGAGAACGAGAGGAGTCATCTTCCTCCACATCAAACTCCATCACATGCTGATGGGTGACAGCAGGCGGAGCAGGCATGAACCTCACTTCCTGCGATACAACTACCACTAAAGCAACACTTCTGGCTTCCCCGACATAGTTCACAGCCTCACAAATATACTCTCCCTGGTCAGCTTTAGTGACATTGTGAATTGTTAGTGAGATGCTATCGCCATCTCTCTCCATTTTGACTCTGTCGTCTGCTACCAGTTGGGTTTTGTTACAGAACCATTTTACCTCAGGTGAAGGAAGGCCAAACACCTCGGCGTAAAACATTAGAGATTCATTTTCAAACACTCTTTTCTTGATAAGAGGTTTGAGGAAGGCGGGAGGGATTCCCTGTACTTTCTCCTGAAGGGTTGCCAGGCCTAGAGACCCTCTGCTGGTGAGGAATCGACTCTCGTCCACGTTAATTCCAGGAGGGGTTGTTTCAATGCCCTCATCAGCAGGAGATGTCAGGAACTGAACTGGTGAGAAGAACCTCTCACTGGAGTCTCCTGTTGAGGCTCTCTTATGTTCTACGGGGGAGAAGGGATATTCCTGAGGGGTCATAAACCCACCAGGTGTATCAGAACTGGGAGTATGGAAGGACATGGGAGACTTGGGAGTGTGGAAAGACTCTGCAATTGGCTGTGAGACCTCAGTAGATGAGCCTGGGGTGTAGAACCTTTCAGCGACCTCGGCTATCTCTTCACTCACAGTGCTACCAATCTCTATTGACATCTCAGACTCAGGGGACAGTGGCCTTCCCCAGTCTGCTGGAGGGTTGTAGTAGTCGTACACAGCACCAAAAGTGACCTCCTCTTCCTCCATGGAACCAGCAGCTGCTCCCTCTGCTTCAGCTGCAGAGGCCCTGTCCAAACCATCTCTTTTCTGTATAGATACATGGCTCTGAGATCCTTGGTAAGCAGCATGTTCAGGCAGGCCAAGTGGTTTAAACCTGTCTACTTTTGGCTTGACAATAAGTGGTGTTGGCTCCGGTTTCACCTGGACATCAAACTGCTCATCTTCACCCTTGATTTGTGTATGAGGCTCAACCACATCACCAGCAGCAATTTGCTCTGCAACTTCAGTCATGTCGGCCTGGGAGTCTGGCATACTAAGGAAGACACCACTGTCCATGGAGGGCTCTGGGATGGAAATAAGCTCCTCACTGGCAAGTTCAACCTCCTCACTTATGTGCTCCACCTCAGGCACAAGAACATATCCCTCACTACTTCCTTTAACCTCTTGTTTCATATGTTTTCCCACTTCTGTTAACTCCTCTACAACACTAGCCCTCTCATCATAACATGGGACTTCCATACTGACATGTTCAGCCTCACTGTGAATAGAGGAAGATGTTGCAGCTGAACATTGGCTCTCAGGTTTGACATATTCAGAAATTCGTTTAGGCTTAACTGCTTCTCCAGTGGGAGCTGATGTTCTGACGGAGCGTTTTTCTGCAGGGACTTTCTCAGACTGGAAAGGAATGAAGCTGCTAGTTCTGTCAAACATACGCACAGTCTCCTCCCTCATCATCTCCACTTCACCTGCCTCCATTTGATCAGGAAAACCAGCAGGTTTCTGTGGCTTAGGCCGGGTCAGCTCGGGAGAATACTGTACTTCCTCTACAAATTGTTTAACTGCACCATCGTGTTCTACTAAAACAGGTCCCTCCTCAACATTACCAGATGAGACACCAATCTCACTGTCTTCTGTCACTGTCAACTGGGTTGTTGTTGTAGCAGTGGCCAGGCTATCAACCAATTCTGCATGTATAGTTTCCAGTTTAGGTGCAATTACTTGTTCCTGCTTTTCATGGGGAATGGCTACTTCAGGTATAAACTCCTCAGGGAAAAATGTTCCCCTTCTCTGCTTTTCAGAAGAGGGAGGTGTCACCAGTGCAACGGGTGAGTCTGACTCAAAAGCTTGTTTAATCGCAGAAACTTTTATCACAGCAGCAGAAGCCTGCAGACCACAGCCAGATATAGTTGGAGGCTCTCTAGAGACACCAGGTCTAGATCTTGGGGCTTTGATAGCCACTTCTGATGGAGCTTGTGAACTCATGGGTTTATCTCTCTTCTCCAAGACAACCCCAGCCTCTGATAATTGCCCAGGCTCTGCAACTTGAAATCTCACATCAGAAATGCTTGTAACATCTCCCAGCTTATTTCTAGCAACACATTTGTACACTCCAGCATCAGTGTATGTGAAAAAGTTGATATACAACCTGTAGACTTTATCATCTACCTCAACTATGTATTTTCCGGCTGTGATTTCGAGGCAAACATCATCATGATACCATGTGACTTCTGGCAAAGGTTCACCTGTGATTACACACTCCAACACAGCAGTGTTGCCTTCAAGACAGGTGATATTTTGTAATTCACTGACTACTTGAGGAGCTTCGCCAACCACATCAAAGGAGAAAGTAAATTTGTGTTTGACAGTTTGAGAGGCTCCATCATCGCTTGACACATCTGAAGCTTTCTCTGTCATGGTCTGAGATTTGTGCTCAGTGCTTTCCTCTCTCATCTCAGGGACAGGTGTAGCAGCAGTTATTCTGATTTCTACTGGTGAAGATGTAAAAGATTCATCTGAGCAGCGGCGTTGGTGGATCACCGCCTGAGGCACCTGTAGTGTTTCCTTTCCTGTCTCCATGTAGGACTGAAGTTCCTCCTCTAACAGGCTCTCCTGGTTTTCTTGCTCCTCTGTAACTACCACCTCTTGTGTGACCCCCAAGGATCTCAACACCTTTTTGTCTGAGATCTCAAGAGTGGCGCTGCAGATGGATTTGCCATGTTTATTGGTTATGACACAGTCATATGTCCCCTCGTGGTCTGTGGTTGGATAGAAGACAGTGAGATTTGATTTGTTGGATTTGCTCATGATATCGTAGTCTGGGTTGTGGGCTAATGGGTGTCCATCTTTGAGCCAGGTGACTGTGGGCAGAGGGTCCCCCTGGAACTGACAGTTAAACTCTGACATCTCACCAATTTTTACTTTAATTGAGGATATTTCTTTCACAAATACTGGACGAGAGCCTCTAGCACTCCCCTCCCCTTCTTCAACTCTCTTCGACTCTTGAGCTTGGTAAACACTCTCTTCCAAACTTGATTCCTCTTGGACTCTCTTCTCCTTCTCCTTTATAGCTCCGAGCTCAAGGTTTTCTACACCAATTTCACCACCCAAACTTTTCAACTCTCCACTTCTTTCCTCTCTCCTCATACCTGCTAAATCCTTTTGTTGTCCTCGTTCAGTGCTCTCTCTGGAAGTTCCTCTCTCCTCTCTCATCCCTCTCTCTTCTCTTACCTCCGCTTGGAAGCGTTGACTGCTGGATTTATCAATAGTCATAGCATACTCCTCCCTGCTGTGTCTCCCCTCTGTCTCTCTTTCTGGGAAAGCTCCACCGGCAAGTAAGCTCTCATCTTGTTGGGATTCTTGGGCATAAGCAGCCAGATGAGCAGGTGAAGGTATTCTAGCAGCAATAGGCATATAGGTTTGTTCCATATGCGGAGGTGGAAGGTCACTGGGGTAGGTTTTATGAGAAATGCCTGCATGATGGGGTTCGGTACTATCGATTGGTGGAACATGGGTCTCAAGTTGCAACCCGGAGCCAGGTTGTTTGGACTGATTGTCCAGGGCCCACTCAGACTCCAGTTCAGCTACTTCCTCTTGTTCTACTACATCTTGTTGCCATTTTAGAATGCGCTGAGCCAGTGCTTCTTCCTCACTTACAAAGTACTCACTGTCCCTCTGCAACCTGGTCTCACGGCCCTCCGTCAGCAGTTCGTCTGCAGGTGGCCACTGCGTGCCATCATCCTGCTGATCCTGGAAACCAGCTGGAACTGACTCGCTCAAAAGGAACCTGTCTTTGGCTGTTTTTCCTAGAGGGGCCTTCTTGCTGTGAACCACTTCAGGTACTGATTCGGAAGCAGAAGCCTCTGTGCCATTTCTTCCAACCTCAGTGGTCCTCTCTGCCTGAAATGAAGGGTAACCCTCAGCCCAGTCGGACTCTAGCTCCACAGCTTGCTCTTGTTCCATCAAAACATCTTGTTGCCATTTCATAATCCGCTGAGTCAGAGCCTCCTCTTCACTGACAAACTGCTCGCTCTCATTTTTCAGCTCAGAAATGTTTTCCCTCGATAGCTGGAGCTCACGTTCTTCTCTTGTCTTCTCACACAACAATTTTTCTGCTCTTGCTTTTGTTCTAGGCGATGCGTCAGTTTCCAACTCTCCTGCCCTGCCTTTCATTCTGGCTTTAAGCAGGGGTGAACAGGTTTCGTCCTTTTCTACTTTACCTTTTGATTTAGGTGACTTTGGTTTTGACATGGTCTCAGTTTCCACAGTTGCCCTTTTCTCCACAACCTCCTGCTGAGTGTAAGTGGGTCCCTCAGGCTCAATGTACTGTGTCTCTGCTGGCATGGACAGATCAGTTTCAGAGTGGAATGTCTCCTCCTCTGACATCCGCATGCCTTGCTGCCATTTCCTGATTCGCAGTGCTAAGAGTTTTTCCTCACACTCCATCCGTTCAGCTTCCAGGCTCTTCTCATATTGAGCTCTCAAAAACTCCCCTGAACACCCCTCTTCATATGGCTCAATTGTTTCTGTTGCTATGTCATCTGGTGTTACAGCTTCACTAAGGAACCTCTCTTTGACAGATTTGACTGGCCTTGACCTAGGCGATTCTCTCAGTCTGGCCTCTGCTCTTGCTTTTGTTCTAGGTGATGACTCAGCTTCCACTTCTGCTGCTCTAGTTTTTACTGTGGGTGATTTGAGTGTTGACACAGTAGCAGCTTCAGGATCTACCGACCTTGCCTTCATTCTAGGTGATGTATGGAAAGAAGAGGGCATGACCTCAGTTTTTACAGATGCTCTTTTCTCCACCACCTCCTGCTGGGTGTAAATGTGCCCCTGGGGTTCCATGTACTGTGTCTCTGCCTCAATGGGCAGATCAGTTTCAGGGTGAAATGTTTCCTCTTCAGACATCCTACTCCCTTGCTGCCATTTCCTGATCCGCAGGGCCAGAAGTTTTTCCTCACACTCCATCCGCTCAGCTTCCAGACTCTTCTCATACTGAGCCCTCAAAGATTCCTCTACATGTTCCTCTTCATATGGCTCAACTCTTTCTATTGTTGATATATGTTCTGGGGCTTCACTGAAGAACTTCTCCCTGATAGATGTGACTGGCCTTGACGTAGGCGACTCTGTGAGTGATGCCTCCTTTTGATCAGGCACAATTCTAACAGATTCCCCACTGTCAGTGTATGCTGTAGTTTCTGGATATGCTAATGTTTCAGAGTATGAGACTTGAGGGTGATATAGCTCAGCCTGCACCTTTGTAGCCTCCACCTTGTGGTCAGCAACCTCACTGTGATGCTCACTTACCATTTGTTTGAATCTAACATCTGCCTGAGATTCAACAAAGTTCTCTGATTTTTCATCCTCCAGTGTCTCTGAATATTTTTCATCTGATTTACTTTCTGTCTGTGGCACCATTGTATCAACCAGCTCACCTCTCATGATCTGAATGGCCCTGGTTCTGGACTGAGGCTCAAATGAATGCCTCACACGAGGCTGAGAGGGCTCTCCGCTCGAGGTTTTACCTTGAAGCTCCCTATGACTCTCCCCTAAATCGAAGGGTCGATTGAAATGCTGGACATCAGTCAGAGAAGCAGGCTTGACCCTGAGCCTCTCCACATACTCCTTATAGCTTGACTCGCTGGCCACTGACTCTAACTCAAACTCAGAGGAGGACATGGTAGAGATAGAGAGCCTCTTCTTCTGTTTGACAGCTTTTTGAAGTGTGCTAAGTTTTGTTCTTACCTCATTGTGAAGGCTCTCAGTGTCACTGAATCTTTCACTGTATCTATCACTGCACCTGTCACTAAACTTGTCACTGAACCTGCCACCAGTACGCCGGTCACAGTAGATGTCACTGAATCTGTCGTTAAAGCGCTCAGACCTGTCAAACATGGGGGGAGGGGACGGGGCACGCTCAGAGGCAGTCTCCAAACGTTTAGATTCTTTATCTGACTCTTTTTCTTTTGAATGAGAATTGGACCAAAAGTACACAGTACGTACCAGAGCGTTCTTAGAACGAGATCGTCCCTGATGAACTTTGGACATCTTGTCAAATGGAGACCCTACACACCTGAGGTCAACCCTAAACTTCCTCTCCTTCCTTTGCTCTGCCATGGTGTCTATGCTTGCATGGGCTTTGGCAGAGCGTCTAATAAAGCCCAGGTAGTTAGCGGACTGCTCTTCCCTCAGTGACACCAAAAGTGATGCTGTGGACTCTGCAGAACCTTCTGTGTTTATTGCCATTACTTTGTAACTGCCCGAGTCCTTCTCTTTGATACTATCGATAACCAGACTGGTTGTGTGCATGTGCATTCTGCTATCAGTACAAATCCTACGTCTACGCTCTTTAGGAATGGATCTATTGTTATGAAACCAAAGGATAGTTGGTGGAGGACAAGCAACCAGTTTACACTTTAACTCCACTGATTCCCCCTCCAAGACTGACTGGAACTTGAGTTTCTTGGTGAAAGACGGTTTGATGTTCTCCGTCCACGAGCTGATGGAGGAATTTCTGCTGGAGCACCGATTGGCTGACACCAGGCCATGATCCAGGAAATCCTCAGTGTCGGAGAAGGCTCCTCTCAGCTGTCGAGTACCGGTGAGCTCTGTGCTACTGTGTGGTGGTGCTTCTTTGCTTTCGTGATAAAACAGCTCTGCAAAAATAAAATGACAAATGTCAGAACAACACAGCCTCCAGGGGTAAAAAGAGAGAAAAGGATTTGAATGAATCATTAATGGAAATATTAAATGCATGCTGCGAGTCACAATGCCATAAGAAATAATTTCACTCACCATATTTGTTCGAATAAACGCAAGACTTGATTCTTTTTATTAGAAACCTGCAGGAAGTTTTGATCCTTCGTCTGTGGAAATTTCTTCAAAACATAAATTATTTTATTATTATTAAAAAAGCATAATATTTCCAAGATGGGCTGCTTACATTCGCTTGTTTTACTTTTGGATATTTGCTTTGGCTTTTACTTGAATATTCCTTACCTGACTTGCAGACAGGAGAATAAACGCCCTTTCTAATCCTTAAACTTCAGAGGAAAACATAATGCAAAAGTATCAATGAGAAGCACAGCTCTCCAAAATGTATCTTATATTCAAAAACTTAAACAAATGAAGCTGTAAAATTGGGTGAGAAGGCGTTTATTCGAACTAATATAGTTTACTGGTGTTATTTAGAAAGCAAACCACAGGAATCACATCCCACTATCTGCAAGCCAGGCTAAGAAATATTTTGCAGGAAGAAGATATCAGTTCCAGATGCAGTAAACCTTCATATCTTTTAAAGGGCACTTCAAATCTGGAAGCTTTAAAAGATACATATCTTGCACCTTTTCTGGGAAAAGATCAGAGGAACCTTCATGCCAAAATGAAACGAACTTTTGGATGCAAACCGCAAGTGTCAAAAAGTGGTGCAAGCAAGTTCTATCAGTGCTCGCCTGGGGGAAACCATTGAATATCATCAAAATAAGAGAAGGTAGAATAATACAGACAACTGGAATTTTCTACCAAGACACATAAAGATGGCATGCAACTGTGGAAATTCAAAGATCATTTAAAGGGACAGTTCAACATAATGACATGGTTACAAACTCTAAAAGCAGTCTGTAGGTGCGGGCCAACAGTAATCCAAATAATATTTCATAATGCATGCACACACACATCTGTTTTTTCTCCATTTTCTCAGCAGTTTCTCCACTAAAATCAATATTTAATGGGCCAAAGCTTGGATCAAAGTTTCCCACTAACAGACTACTTTCAACAGTCAAGTAAAACAGAGATGTGGTTAAACTGTCCCTTTTCCATTTTGCCTGCTTATCATGTGTGGCAATAATCTGCTGTTCTGATCTGATATCTGATGGTCAGAAATCTGACGTGACCTTACCTTTGACTTCTTGCTCAATCTTGGCTTCGATCTGCTCTCTCACATGAGTCACTGTGGAGGAAAGAGATGACGTTAATTTAGATTTAATCTGCAGACATCGAGGCCATTGATCCCATGCAGGATAGATCCAGTGAGGCTCTTCAGACCTTCCCTTCACTTTGTCAGAAAGAGGGGATTTCAACCTCTGAATCTGGATTTCCACCTCTCTTAATTCTTCTTTGCTGGCATCAAATGTATTTACCTTCTGTATTTGGATCCATGAATTGAGGCAACTCTGTCTATCCTATCATCTCTCAGAACGTTTTATTTAACAAAACTAAAAAACATGAACCGATTAAAGTACAGCCATCAAATAGGACTGCTAAAGTAGAGTAAAGGCTATGAGCACCATCTATGTAAATTAACCAAAAAAATAGTATCAAAAAGTCATTCTTGATCTTAGAAATATTAGTTTGACAAAAAAAGTCTCACTTACTGTTGTTTTTTCTAAGCTTGGAACTGAATTGCATGGTCCTCATCTGTGGATGCAATTGACTCAGTTGTCATCATTTAACCTAAGTACAGGATTGGTCATATAATAAGAGATAATCCATATATGGTTACTTGAACCAACAGCTGAGCCAACTCCATCCACTGAGGAATACCATGAGGGGCATTTGAAATCTAAAAAACAATGAGTGGAGCTTGAGACAATATTCCTTTGTCAAATGTTTAAATGTGTAGTGGTGCTCACCTCTACTGTATAAAACACCTGCTTGCCATGTATTTTAATAGAGAGACTAAAACACTTCCAACATGTTGTTTTGTTAGTGGTTTTAAATTGCCTTAATCTGGCACCCACATATTACACTTTCATACAACAGGTTCTTATTTTCAGGATTTGTTGACATAAAGGACTTGATAGCTTGATAATAGCTTCAATTTACGAAAATGATCCAAATGCGAAAGGCAAATAGATTTGTGTCCCATCTGTGTCCCAAAGAAGTTTATGACTCATACTGGGTTTTAATCCTTACTTTTTTAAAAACTACATTTCGAGGTGAGAAATCAAACACACGACATCTGCAAGAGCGAGGTGAAAAACAGTGACCACAAAAAACCAAACACGTAAAACAGGCATTACAAATGAAACAGACAGAGAAGGGTTTGAGTTTCCTGGAGGATGGAGGTAAACAGAGGTTACACATGTGAGGCTCATGCACTGTCCAGAGTTTTCCTGTGTGGGAGAAGAGAGGAGGGTGAGGACGGATGGGATGAAGGAGAGTGGAGAGGTGAGTTTGTTCCTGCAGGGAGGAGTAATAATCCCAGGAGTGAAGCACTTCATTGTTTTGGAATGGTGAGGTTAGTAAAAATCTGAAGGAGGGCTGAGGGATGTCCCAATCAAGTTTAATCTGCACACCAAGAGTAGCAGTGATTATTTGTTGCAGTACGAAGTATTATATAACTTTGACAAGTGACCCTGAAATATTAGTGTTGATTAAAGATCAACTGATAGATCAGTGGGGCAGGTTTGCTGGACAATGTGGCCTTGATGCAGATATATACCAATGATATCTAAATTATAAGGAAATACCAGGAAGAAATGGGTCGATTAAGCACACTAAGCTAGTAAAAGTGATCCATATTTTTCTGTAGCTGCCTGACTGGAACATTCTGCATTTAGATCTAAAACTGCAAAATTTGGTTTGTCTGTGAATTCAACTCAGTGAAACTGGATGCGTCTTCTAGCTGCTAATTTGTTTTTCAGGTATTTTATTACCTCTTTTGAGTTGTTTAAAGATGTCATTTACAGTAAATTGTTTTTGGGATGGAACATTTTAGAAATGTTATGCATGATTTTATAATCACATTGTTACAATTCTGATCTTGTGGCATATTTTGTGTTATTTGTCTCATATTATTTGTCTGTAACTCAGTATTATTGCTGTCTATGTTTGCCAGAACACTCTTTGATTGTAAGTAAAATTTCAAGCACACTTTACAGTGATAATACTTTAAGATTTCCGTAATAGGATTGAATGGCCACTTCTGAAAAAATGCAAACCATAAAGAGTATCAAAACCATGGTTTGATTTAATAAAGATGTTAAGGATTGTAGCTTTAATCAGCTCTGATATTGAATTTTTACATTGGTTCAGGACATCCCTTAAAGTGTGGAGACGATAAGAAGGTATTTGAGGAGGGTGAATTAATCTTGCAGGGTTTAGAAAGTGGTTTCTGAGGGAATCTGGCAGCATCCGACAGATCCAGAGGTTACCTTCTTCTTCTTTGGTTATGGTGAGGGTGGCCGAGCATGCGGCCTCTCCAGCATGATTGGCTGCTCTGCAGGTGTACTGCCCCGCATGCTCAGAGAAAGCATCGACTATGATGAGCGTGGCAGTGTTTGTCACCTCATCGAAATGAAACACCACATTCTTGGTGGGCTGAACCGGCTGCTGGTTATGGAACCAGTTTATCTCTGGCTTTGGCATGCCAGACACACATGCATGAAAGCGAGCCACCTCCCCGTGTGGCACTGAGCAGCTTGTGATTGGATGGATGAAAACTGGCTTTTGGCCAATGGAAGTTTTCTTTAG
Source organism: Thunnus maccoyii (assembly GCF_910596095.1). Lineage (NCBI taxonomy): Eukaryota > Metazoa > Chordata > Actinopteri > Scombriformes > Scombridae > Thunnus > Thunnus maccoyii. Next base: position 1,801,283 of record NC_056543.1, read on the forward strand.
ACTGGTGAGGCTGGTGGAGACATGCCACTGAGACTCGAGAGGACTGTCCACTGGTTTTTGCTCTGAAAGGAAGCATGTTTATGACTTTATGGCTCTATTTGATTTACATTCATTCCAGTCAGCACATTTTAGGTGATTTTGATTTGAATATCGATTAAAATCAATCTTAATTTATTATTCTATTCAAACCGGTGGCCTGTACTGGTCATTTTAGAAGTCTTTGACCTATTTTGTTCTTTAAATATGAGGACTTGTTGGCTAATGATACGGTCATCAAGTGCTGTCGAAACAGTTATTTATATGTGTTTCAACTAAATTTAGCTTCTATGTGTCCTTTCACCTTCAAATCACTGGACTTGTGCTCACTGGAATGTTTTTTCTGTGAGTTTAGTAAAGAGGTTTGGGGGTTTGTTATCTAAAAATAAGTTATTTTTGTTTTTGTTATCTCTTCCAACAAGACAATTAAGTCATGATCTTTAGAAAACAAAATAATTGCCAATAATCAAAATCATTGGTAACCATGACTGCTGCTGACTTCTGTTATTTTCCTTTACTGTATCTATCTTTATAGTAAACACTCAGCTCAGGGCTAAAAAACTATTTGTTGGCGGTAAAACTCACCATCCAGTGTGAGGGTGGCAGAGCAGGACACAGATCCGGCGTTGTTTGTGGCTGTAAAGGTGTACTCGCCCTCGTCCTCCGGGTAGACCCTGGAGATCTCCAGCTGACAGCTGTCGTCAAACTGAGACATCCTGAAGAAGTCCGACTGCTTGATTTCCTTCTCCTTGTGGAACCAGGAGATCTTCACATCTGGACAGGGACAAGGGAGAAGCGATCACCAAGTTTGTCCCCCAAAGTGAGACCACATGATTTTTTTCGTGCTGACTTCAACTTAAGTGAACTGTGACACATAAAATTAAGTTGATGACCAACAGCAAACTGTCTTGACAGTGTTGACCTTGGAGAGAACAGACATCCAGAGACTTCAAAATTGTGGCTTATTAGCTGTGCTTCCAGTTTTAAAATAACTATATACTTTTCCTCCTCAACACAAGCTAATGAACCTGCTAACTGACAACCAGCTAGCTTGTTAGCTCGGGGAGCCCCCGACTAATTGAAATGAAAAACGGGGCTGTATTTTTTATACAGTACTTTTGTAGGACTGAAAAAAGACTTTCCACCTTTCTGCCTTGACATTAGACACGCTACCGGAAAGTTAATGGAAGGCAAATAAGGTACAATCGTGTTTCTGTCCACCTAGTGAATGTAAGTCCAATATTCACTCTTTTAGCTCTGTTTTTGCTCTTTACCAACTCCTGAGGGAAATATCTGGCTCTTTAGCTGCTAAATGCTCCACTATGTTCACCAGCTAGTCTGCAGCTAACTGTGTCTGTTTGCCGTTTGGTGCTGAGCAGGTAGTGTACAGTGGCTTTTTCCAGCTTTTCCACTGAAAACAGCTGCCTGATGCAGCCCAAAACGACGCTATGAGAGCGCTGAGAATGAACCAGAACAGTAAAGTTGCAGCCGGACAGATAAACAATGAGCTGAAACTCACTATAAAGCTCCGTAAAGCCGAGAGGAGCTGCAGAGTCTCTGATAATTCTCTGTAGGTTCATCACTACGAGCCACAACCAACACATTACACACTGTCATTTAGTACATTGTTATTATATAAATATTGATTATAGCAGCTTCAAATAAAAGTTTAGTTTTCTGACCATCTCCACGGACTCTGCACTGGAAGCGTGCTGGTTCTCCCTCGTGGGCTGAGGTGCTGACGATGGGAGAGATGATGACAGGAGGAGCAACAGGAGCAGCCGAGTCTGGAGAAACCACCTCCGACACTGAAAAACACACACACAAACCTGAATCTACACCTGTCCTGGCGTTGATTTGGAATATTCCCCTGTTCAAATAACCTCCTGTTTTACCTTCTACGTTGAGCGATGCGGTGCTCTTGGCGGTACCGTAGTCGTTCTTGGCCTCGCAGTTGTAGACAGCTGCGTCCTCGGGGAAGACTTCGATCAGCAGCAGCGTGTACTCGTTGCCGTCGTGGAGGAACTTGCACTTGAAGCCTGGAGACAGAGCCTGGGAGTTCTTGTACCAGAAGACCTGAGGCTGAGGAATGCCGGTCACTTGCACCGAGAAGCGAGCAGGTTTACCGGCCTCCACTGACTGGGGCTCCATGTGGCGGAGGATCTGAGGAGGCTCCGGGACTGTTAGAGACAGAAAATAAAGAGTTGTGAGCCGGGACAGAGAAGAACTGTTATCACATTCTTCTAAAAATAAAACAATCCACTGGACTTTTAATGTTAAATTTTTGTTCAATCATTGTTAATCAGTTCTAATCAGTCATGTTATGCTTGAAGCAGACTGCATGACTCAGTATCCAAGTATTGAGGAAAGATGCATCAAGGTCACACATATGAGAGAGGCCGAGCTGGATTTGAATCAGGCGCAATAATTAAGGGCAGAGTTGTAGACTGTTTACAAGTGGTCACTTTTTTATAATACACCATTATTAATTAAAAGATCAAAGAGCCCACTTGTATTCTGATTCACTGTTTTATCAAGGTAATGGGTCTAATCGCTCCATAAATGCAATACCAGGTGGTGACCAACAGATATCGCAGTTTTGTCTGAATCCAGGTCATTTTTCAACCACTTCCAGCACCGTAGTTGTGAGGATTTTATGCTTTTTCTTTGTTCTATGTGAACTGCAATGAAATCGCTTTAGGTTTTGGATTGTTGGTTAGATAAAACATGTAATTTGAAGATGACACCTCAGGCTTTAGGAAATGATGATTTCCATTTGTCTATTTTTCACCATTTTCTGACATTTTATTCTGGAAAAATACTTTGCAGATTAGTGCATAAATATGAAAAAACCTTTTCATTTACATGTAGATTATTTCACTGAAAAATCACACTGTCTTATTAATTAAAATAACTTCTTTTTGTTTGTTTGTTTTTTAGTTTTTCAGTGTTTTCATGAATCAAAATTAAATGATCACTGAGAGGAAGAGATGATTTAAAAAAATCAAAAACTTCATGGAAATTCAGTTTGTATTTGGTCTATGTGGTGAATTACTAATAATATTTATTTTTTTTATGTTGTGAGCAGTCATTCTGTCATTTTTATGTTGTATGTTATAGTACAACATAAAAATATAGTAGTATATAGTGACACCTAGTGGCTCCTTCAAACAATACAGGGAATAACTCCACTTCCTGTCAAGGCTTTAACCAGGAAGTGGGAGGACATGTAGAAAGTACATCTCTGTATATCTTATGCCTTTGGTTGCATTGTTGGTATGTAATGTCATTTTGTGTTTATTCATCATGTTTAACTCCTTTGACAAGATTGTTTCTGTAAACTATAATGAACTAAATGAACCATTTTCACATACATTCTGCTTACAACTGGTACATAATGACTTATTCTTTTCTCTATTCCCAATATTACAATATTATTAAATTAAACATGACAATCTTCCTTTTACTTTGGATCCAGATATAGAATAACTGTGCCTACTCATACATATCAAGAGGAAAAGTAGGATAAAATAAAATATAAAATATATTATTCATATACCTATAGCTATACATAGCTATATATATATACATGGATGCATATACACATGTCCAGAGCAATCTCCCATACCTCATGGCCAGTTGAATTAACAGAGTTATAAAGTCCAATCTAATTGGTTTTATGTATGTCTATCCAGTTTTCCCACATTCTTTCAAATCTGTCCATCTCCAGTCTCACAGAGAAAGTTAACTTTTCCATCCCATATATATTGTGCATAACCTCAACCCAGTTCTCGACCTTAGGTAGCTCATTCTTCAACCACTTTCCGGTAATCGCTTTTTTACTTGCAATCAGCATTGTTCTGTAAATATATTTGTCCCCAAATCTTGTTAAATCTATGCCCAGTATTCCCAAGTATAACACCTCAAATGTAAGTGGAAGATTTACCTTCAGTACTTTATTCATACACTTCTTAAGCTCCTGCCAGTAGGTATGAATGGAGGGACGACTCCAGAACACATGGAAGTGGTCCGCTTTCTCAGCTCCACACAATCTCCAGCACTTTGTATCATGATACTTGAGCACTAGACTGTGCTGGTGTTCTAAAAAAATCTTATAATATTCTTCCACCCATCCAAGATAAAGAACAGGTTGTTCTCCATTGCTGTTCGTTTATCTCTTCCCATTCACCCACTGATATGACAACATTTGCATCCCTCTCCCACCTCTCTTTTATATACACTATGTCTGTTATTATTATTCTTATTATTCTTCCATTTTACCAGCACAAAGCCAAAGTGTGGTCCTTTAGTAATTCAGGACAAACTTAACTAACTAGCGTTTGTAATAATGCTCCTGCTGGACTTACTGTTGACTCTGAGGTGCATGGTGCTCCTGTTTTTGCCGGCGATGAAGGTGTACTCTCCGGCGTCGCTCCTATAGGTCTCAGAGATGGTGAAGCGGTGGAGTTTCCTGATGGCTATGTAGTTGAACCTCTCCTCCATTGAGAACTGAATCTCCACTCCGTTCCTCAGCCAGCGGCCCTCCACGTCATCCTCGTTCACCTCGAACTCAAAGGTCGCTCTGTGTTTCTCCAGAACCTGTGACGGGAAACATCACAACCACGTGTTATAAATAAGAAATGTACATATGACTTTATATTGTTATTTAAAGGAGCACTTCATTTTGGGAAATACGCTTATTCACTTATAAGGACTCACTTTTTTTTCTTTCAATGATTTGTGGCTTTTTTGAATATTTTAATATGTTTAGATATTTCAACTCTTGAATTGTAACCTTTGACACTTATTGTTTATATTCATGATAATTTATTTTTGTATACTTTATTTACATAAAGTTCAAATTCCAGCTGGTCCAGGTCTTTTTAACACACACTTTTAAACACACACTTGTAGAATTTCAACCCTTTTCATAAACTTATTCCTCCATTCCTGGACCCAAACAAAGGGTCTATTTGCCTTTGTCTATAGTGGGAAAGAAGTGTCATTGAGGATTGTGAACCTGA